>NC_053434.1:121583659-121893511 GCF_007990345.1 Gossypium hirsutum
TTTCTTGAGAAAATTCCTTAATTAGATTAAAGAAAAGTTTATATGGATTAAAACAATCTGGACGTATGTGGTACAATCGTCTTAGTAAATAATTGTTAAAAAAATTACAAAAATGATCCAATTTGGCAATGTGTCTTTTTAAAAAGGTTTGGATCAAAATTTGTGATAATTGCTATTTATGTTGACGATCTAAATATTATTGGAACTCCTAAAGGGCTTTAAAATACAGTAAATTGTTTAAAGAAAGAATTTAAGATGAAAGATCTTGGAAAAACAAAGTTTTATCTTGGATTACAAATCGAGTATTTAAAAGATGTAATTCATGTTCATCAATGAACTTATACGGAAAAGATATTAAAGAAATTTTACATAGATAAAACACACCCATTAAGTACTCCGATAGTTGTACGATCGTTAGATGTAAATAAAGATCAATTTCATCCTTACGAGAATGATGAAGAGTTTCTTGGTCCTGAAGCACCATATCTAAGTGCCATAGGGGCATTGATATATCTTGCAAACAACACAAGACCTGATATAGCTTTTGCTGTAAACTTGTTAGCAATATTTAGTTCTTCTCCAACATGTAGACATTGGAATAGAATTAAACATGTATTTAAATATCTCAGAGGTACTATTGATATGGGGTTATTTTATTCAAATGATTCAAAATCCCTATTAGTCGGCTATGCTGATGTTGGATACTTATCGAATCCACATAAAGGTCGTTATCAAACATGATATTTATTTACATGTGGGGGTACTGCCATATCATGGCGTTCAACAAAGCAAACATTAGTTGTTGCTTCTTCAAATCATGCAAAAATAATTGCAATGAATGAGTCAAGTTGATAGTATGTTTGGCTAAGGTTATTAACCTAACATATCCAGAAGATATGTAATTTACCTACAGGAAAAGATGCCAACTATCTTATACGAAGATAAGGCAGCATGTATAGCTCAATTAAAGGGTGGTTATATCAAATGTGACAAAACGAAACATATTTTACCAAAATTATTCTTCACCCATGATCTTGAGAAAAGAGGTGATATAAATGTTTAACAAATTCGTTCTAGTAAGAATTTAACAGATCTTTTTACTAAGGCATTCCCAACTTCAACATTTGAAAGACTACTACACCAGATTGAAATGCGTTGACTCAAAGATGTAAATGTAATGTTGTCATCTGGGGGTGTTTAAAAATAAGTTGTACTCTTTTCCTTTAACCAAGGTTTTGTCCCATTGAGTTTTCCTGGTAAAGATTTTTAACGAGGCAGCTTGTAATAGAAGATCGTATACTATTTTCCTTCATTAGGTTTTTTATCCCACATGGTTCTTCCTAATAAGGTTTTAATGAGGCACATTATTTACCAATGGACATCCAAAGGAGAATGTTATAATATCTTATTAACTGAATGTCCATCATGACAAAGATAAAATTTTGATATACTTTAAATTCTAATAGTTATTGGAATTAGATCTCTACTTCTTTTATACTCCTTATGCCTATAAATAGAGACTTTAATGAAGTATTGTAATCATCCCTTTGATTAATAAAGTACATTCTCTATTGCTTTCATATTTTCTTTATTTTTTATTCTCTCAATTTCTCTTTATTTATAACAAAAAGGAATTAAAAAGACAAAATGAGTGGCTAAAATAAAAATTTACTAAAATTGTGTGACTAAAATGAGTGTACAACAACATTAAATTAACAGTGGATAACCAAAATAAAGATAATCTCTAATGACAGTGCCTAAAATATAATTTTTTTAGTTATCAAAATGGAAATTTATGAAAGTTAGAGACCAATTATGTAGTTTACCTAAAATTTAATAAAAACAACGTTATCCACAAACAATTAACGCCATGTTTAGAAATCATTGTACCAAACATGGCCCCTACAAACAATTGCAGTAAACAATAGAAATTTTTCACCCTTTGTTTCATGAGATGGATTGTTATTATTTTTAATTCAAATAAAATTGATATGTCATTCGTACAGTAAACCCTTCATCAAATTCTACTTTTTCAAAAAATTAATTTAAAAGTTAATTCTAAAATAGAAATTGAAAAGATCAAATGTTTTTTTTTAATGTAAAAACTTAGTTTTGTTACTCATTTTCCTTATAAAACCCAGGTTTCTCTTTTTTTTTATTGAAAAAACTAAAGCTAATTCTAAAAAAGAAAAAAAAGTAATTAAAAAAAGTGAGTGACCAAAATGAAAAGTTATTAAAATCGGGTGACTAAAATAAGTATATAATAACATTAAATTAATAGAGGATGAACAAAATGAAAACAATTCAAAACGGCAGTGTCTAAAATACAATTTTTGTATTTTTACTGACCAAAATGAGAACTTTAATAAAAGCAATATGGGCCATAAACAAATTAATGCGATGTTCGGAAGTGGTTGTATCAAACATACCCCTACAAACAATTAGATTGTCTTGTAATTTTGTAGCGGAAAAAAAAACTTTTAATGAGATGAATTTTCTTAATTCAAATGTATGTCACTATAAAAAAAGAATTTTATAAATATTTTAAAATTATTTAAAAAAAAGGAAAACCTAGATTTTAAAATGTTTTACTATAAAAATAAAATATAAAATTAATTTTAAAAGTTGAAAAAAAATAAAAGAAATTGAAAAGATAAAATTAGTGATAAAAATAAAAAATTATTAAAGTTAGGTGACTAAAACGAGTGTACAATAACATTGAATTAATAATAGGTGATGAAAATAAAAATTATTCATAAAAGCAATTTCTAAAATACAATTTTGTTATGACCAAAATGAAATTTTATAAAAGTTAAAAAAATTTAATAAAAGCAACGTGAGCAATGGGCCATAAACAAGTAACACGGTGTTTAAAAGTCGGTATTTAAAAGTCATCGTCAACCATGATGGCCCATAAACAATAAATGCGGTGTTTAAAAATCATTGTCAAACATGGACACCACAAATAATTGAATTGCCTCATATTTTTGCAGCCGACAAGAGAAATATCTTTTTAAAGTTTCCTTTCATTAGATGGATTATTATTTTTTCAATTCAAATAAAAATTGATATCTCACTCCATATATCTTTCATCGGAGCTTTTTAAAGAGAAAATGTATTTCTAATTTATTTAAATGTTATATTTTTAAGCAATCTTATAAAATATTTACTGATTTGATACATTCCTATAAAAAATCTTAGAATAATTTTGACATATTCCCAAAGTCCCACTTTTTTTTTACATTTGATGCTATGATTAATGTTATTTCTATTTTTTTTAAAATTATTAATAATTAAAATCTATACTACTACATTTTAAAAAAAAAAGAAGCCCTAACACCTTCTTTACATGACAAACTATTCATTTATTGCTTTTTTTTTTGGTACAAAGAGAAGGATTAAATTATAACTTAAGCTATACGTGACAAAGCCACTCTGGAATAATCATCATATAGTGGTTGGAGGACTTCATTTGGCTGTTGCATGAAAAAGTACGTATCCATCCGTCTTGAGAACGCCATTGATGCTAACCCATCAGCTACCTTATTACCCTCTCTGAAGATATGAGTGACTTTAACCATCTAAGAAAGTTGCAACAAATTTTTAATAGTACGTGTCACAATTGAGATTACATTTTCTTAAATCACCAGAATAGCTTCAATACTGTCCAATTCTAGAATTATTCATTTCAGCCTAAGGTTCCAAGCAAGTTTGGAGACCTTTCAAAGCTCCCCAAAGTTCAGCATCAATAACTGATTCATTGTTTTGTTTTTACATGAGAATATAATGGTCAAGTAGTTCTAATCCCTTTACCTTTTTGAAATTATATAAAAATGATTAAATTTTAGTTTTCATCTTTATATTTCATTCAAATATGACATTTAATTTATATACTTTAATATATTATATATTTAAATTCTTACTTTATAATTTAACCAAAAATATATATGAAGAATTAAGAGAAGGGAAAAGCATGGGTGGAAATCATGTCGGCTAATTGAACAACTGTTTAAAATATCAACCACCGAAAGAATTTTCAAAGGAACATGATGTCCCTAAACTCTGTTTTGTAGATTAGTAAATCTTGACTGCCGATGGCACCTAATTTAGTTCTCATGTTAAAATATGTTAGAAATCTCCATAATTTTTGTATAACTGCAAAATAATGTACACAAACAAAGCAAGACAAATTTATCATACAAATAAAAAATCATTTGAAAAGAATCTACTCCAGAAAGAACTTTCATTTCTTTATTAAATCTAATGCTTACACAAAGCTAAACCAACTAAACAAATAATAATAATAATAAAGGCCTACATAACATAAGCTTACTTTTCATTCTCATCCAAAATTAATGCATAATATTCTACACGTGAGAAAAAAAAATACAGAAAAATGTCTCCTGTTAGCATTTAGAAAACCCAGACAGAGAGAATAACAGGACCAAATTGTTTGAAAATAAAAAGAATGCAAAATGTCTCCGATTTTCGGGATGTGACATGGTTCCTTAAACAAAAGCTTGTAAAAACAATGAAACTCCAAGCATTACAATTCTCTAAAAATAATTTCATATGATATTTCATCCCCTCGCTTGCAATTATTTGTCTCATCATTTCACATTCTCTTATTCTCATTGTAACAATGCACACCATACTTTGGGCTTTGGAGGATGTAGTTGGCTCTAACGTCTCTTTGCATTTCCAAACATCTAAAGTTGTAAAATTTTTAAAAAATAAAGGATTTAATCTAACTGCCACAATGTCAAACTTCAAGACATTCAAAACTTGCACGTATAATTTCAACTTCTTAATTTTTTAAAAATGAGTGTATAATAACATTAAATTAATAGAGGATGACTAAAATAAAAACAATTCAAAACAGCAGTGTCTAAAATACAATTTTTTATTTTTAATGACCAAAATGAAAACTATGAACTGTATAGTGTATCCAAATTTTAATAAAAGCAATATGGGCCATAAATAATTAATGCGATGTTTACCCTACAAACAATTAGATTGCCTTGTAATTTTGTAGCGGAAAAGAGTTTTTTTTTTTTTTTTTTTTTTTATTTTTTAAACTTCGTTTCATGAGATGAATTTTCTTAATTCAAATGTATGTCACTATAAAAAATAATTTTATAAATAATTTAAATTTTTTTAAAAAAATGGAAAACCTAGATTTTAAAATGCTTTACTATAAAAATAAAAAATAAAATTAATTTTACAAGTTTAAAAAATTAAAAAGAAATTAAAAAGATAAAATTAGTGACAAAAATGAAAAACTATTAAAGTTAGGTGACTAAAACGAGTGTACAATAACATTAGATTAACAATAGATGATGAAAATGAAAATTATTCATAAAAGCAATTTCTAAAATACAATTTTTTTATGACCAAAATTGTATTTTCGCTATTTCAGGGATGAAAAATGTGAACTTATTTATTCTTGTTATTCTAATCTAAATACCCATAGTCCCATACCAATTTGGATTATTTTATTTGTTTTTTTTTTTTAGATTTCTGATATATCTGTAATTTCTGGATTTGGTTTATTTCAATTTTTGTATTTTTCTTTACATGATTTATTTCAGATTCTTTGTGTCTTGGTGAAAGCTTGTTTATGACATTGGCTCAAAGTTCATGAAAGTTCTGGTTGGGGTGTGGTAAGTAATGTTGTTTTTGTATAGAGATAATAAAGATTGAAATGAAATAGACGGAGTGTAGTGAAAAGATTGGAATGGTGATGGTTTTTTTTTGGAATTGAGAAACCATATCCATGGCCATGAGTTTCTTCTTAAGCTTGGTGCTGCGGTAATTGCTGACATCTTTGTTAATCCTTCCTAATAACTAAGCAACTATTATTGGCTATAAATAATGTGGCATCAAACCATTAAGAGACTATATTTGCTACATATTTGTGAATTATTTAAGTATATTTATGATAAATTTATATTTAAAAAATTTACTAATTTCTTAAAAAAATGATTGGCTAAATTTGAGAAAATTGTTGATTTTGAGAAAAAAAATTAGGGAAATGGGCCGGTTTATAAGAGATTTAGGGAAATAGACCGATTTTGGAGAGAGAAAACGAAAACATGTTTTGTTAGACCCTTTTTTGTGTTCTCACTTCAAAATCATCTTATTTCTCTGAATATCTTAAAAATTAACTCGTTGTTCTATTTTTTCCCTAAATAAGCATTTTCTTCAAATTTAGCCCATTTATTTGGCTCTTTTAACTTTACAAAAAAAATTATTTTAGTTATTTATTTAATTTTTCATCTCTTTTATTTTTTAAACTCCACGGGTTTATTCATTGGCAATTGACATATACAATAGGCCCAGTTGCTTCTCGTGGAATCATACCCTTGTTGTGCAAAAATGGGATATGCATTTGAGATGGAGGTTATTATATAGATCATGAGCGATACGGTAATGAATTGAGTAATCTCCTCCTTTATCCAAGAAAAAATATTTCTAGTTTGCATGGTTCAATTATTAATCTTGAAAATTTCTACAATAAAATTAGGTAGATTACTAGTATAGTTCCCTAGTTATTTACTTTTACTGAAAATGGAAAAAAAAAAGAAAAAGAAAAAGACTAAATCAGAAGAGAAATTGTATTTTCCTTATGGGTAAACAGTAAAGTACAACTTTGCATACTTTGCTTATCTCGAGAGTAAAGAAGTTTATGATTGAATTTGTCAATCATTTTTAGTTAGACCTGCTAATGGGTCGGGCTACCCGGCCCGGCCTGAAGGCCCGCACAAAATGTGGGAGGGTTTGGGCAAAAATATAGGCCTGAAAAATGGGCTTGGACAAAAAATGAGGCCCGTTTGAAAAATGGGCCGGGCCTCAGGTAAGGTATTTTTGGCATTCTGCTATTTTTTTTTATTTTTGAATGTTATTTTCTTGTTATTTTCTCCCTATTTTACTACCATATTACTATTAGTTGCTCCTATTTTGTTGTTATCATTTGGATATTATATAAAACTTATTTTATTATTAATTTTGTTATTATTTTAAAGGTATTTGTTAATTTTATTATTATTTTAGAGGTATTTACTTGTTAAGTTGCATCTATTTTAGTGCTATTTAAGTCTACATATTTTTTAAAATTTATTTTCAATTTGTTAGAAAATATTTATTTTGATTTTTTTAGTATTTTTGATGTATTATATATATTTAAAAATTATATAAAATAATATAAAAATAAATACGGGCGGGCCAGGCCGAGCCTGAATTTTAGTGTTTTTATTTGGGTCGGGCTTGGGCAAAAAATTTAGGCCCATTTTTTGAGCCTGGCCCGGCCCAACCCGGCCCATGAGCACCTCTATTTTCAGTCATTAATTGAATAATAAAAAACTACAAGTGCAAGAAAAAATATTTTTAGGTTGCATGGTTCTATTATTAATCCTGAAATTTCTACAATAAAATTAGATAGATTATTAGTATAGGTCCCTAGCTATTTACTTTACTGAAAATTGAAGAAAAAAAATGAGAGACTAAAATAGAGGAGAAATTGTATTTTCGTGATGGGCAGAAAGAGTAAAATAAGTACTAATTTTGCATATTTTGCTTATCTCAAAAGTAAGAAAGATTGTGATTGAATCTGTCAATCATTTCCAGTTATTAATTGAATAATAAATAACTACAAGTGACGGAGGTATACAATTTAGATAACGAAAAATCTAATATTTGAAAATTGTATGTAGAATTTTTAAAATTTCAAAAATTATAGAGTACTATTATAATTTTTATTATGAAATAAATTTATACTTTTAAATTTTTTTTGATAATTTTTATTTTTTTTAAATTTCAGAAAATTTTTATATTTTTTAAAAAAATTAATTATTAATGTGATATACTTGTGGATGCCAAAAAATTATTAACTTTTTTATTTATTTTGAAATGATTTAAAAAAACACAAATTAAATAAAATTAAATAAAAGTTAATTAAAAAATTAAAAAAAATAATTTTTTATATAAAATTAAAGTAGTAAATAGATCGCTACCCTTTTTAAAACGACTATGAATTTAGTGTTCTACTTTTAAAAAGGGGAATAAAATGTTGTTTGTGGTATAGTGATAAAATAAAATTAACACCATTTGTGTGCTTTTTCTTTTCTTCTACTAAGTTTCATCTAGTCTTAATCCATTGGTATATTTTATTAAAAAGTTAAAGTGACAACATTTACTTTCTGTTGTCATCCTAATTGATTAACTACAATTATTACATAACTTTTTAATAAAATATACAAATGAAAAAGATATGTTAAATCAAGTAGAACAGTTGTTTGAGATGACTGATGAGAGAAAGGAAAACAAGTGGTGAACTAGTTTTATATAACATAAATTACAAACTTCATATATTTATTGTGATTTTAACTATTATCACCTTCTGTTTAACTATTATCACCTTCAATTATTTTTTAGTGATGGTGTTAGTTTCTAGGTTAGTTATCGCTTGTTTTTTTTTTTACATGAAATTTCTTTTTCTTTCTTTTTCTCATTTACTTCATACATCTTCTCTTTTTTTAGTTTATAGATTTATTTTGTGAGTATTTTTATTGTTTTCATAAGTTGTAATGGACAGATAACGGTGTCTATCATAATTGAAACACCACCAACCATTAACAATTTCTTTAAAAAGTGAGTAGCTCCTCATTAACTTCTTAATTTATTCTTGTTTTGAGAGTTTCAGAATAATAAATAATTTCATTAGTCGGTTTGGACTCGTGTTGTCTTAAGTTTTATTTTTGCTTACTCTTGTAATACGCTTTTTAGTCTTGTTTATGCATGTACTCTTGCTTTTGCAAGTGATTTTAAGGTTGGTTTTGTCTTTATTCTCTCTACTTTGGTGGATACTTAGTTTTTTGCCAATTTATGCCCGCTGCTTTAGATCATCCGGGGTTGATTTCCTTATTGTATATATTAAGTGTTTGCAATCAATCCTAATATGCTGCTCTTGAGTTGTGACAGAGCCAATTGTATTAAAATATAATTCAAAAGTTAATTTAGTAATAAAATTATATTAAAAATATATCAATATTTTTTTGTGATAAAAAAGAAATCCTAAATTCACATCAAATTAAATTGAGCAAAAGCATCACTGACTTTATCTTGTTGTACTATCCCGAACTTCAATGGGTGTGTCTTTAAAAACTTATAGACTTGACCTACAAACTAAACTCAATTTAACCAGGCAATCAACAACAAGATTACTTTCTCTTGGGACGTGCCGGATCCACCACTGTCCTTCATCCTTCAACATTCGTTAAATCTTTTCAAGTAATATGATTCCTAAATTTATGGTCATATTTTTAAAATATATCAATATTTTTAAACTAATGGAAAAAACATCATTTCAGAGGACCAAGACATTTGTGCCACTTGGAAAGGAAAAGAAAAGAAAAGGATGTATGTTGGAGAGAAGTAATCCCTCCCTCATTCCAATCTTATCTTCTATTTGTATATTTTATTAAAAAGTTGTTTTCATAATGGAAAGTAATTAAGAGACAAGATTTAGTTTTGAAAGATATGGTATATCCTCTTAATTCATTAACTATAACTTTTTATTATAATATTCAAATAAAATAACAGTATTGTGAAGGAAATTAGTGAAAGTGCATCGAAATGAGAGAAAGAAAAACGGCTAGTGGGAAATTAGATACCTTAATCTTTTATGTTCTAAATTTAAGTGCTATTACCTTCTATCTGTCTATTAATTTTGTTTTTGAAGAGAAATTAAAAGGAGTCGATTGAGTGGGGAATTTGCTTTTAAAAGATTCAACAACAAAGGAGGGTTAGAGTGAGTAAAATTCGAAGTGATTCGAAAAAATTAAAAAAAGTTTTAAATTTTAAATTAATTAAATTGAGTTGTTCAAATTATTCGAGTCAACTCGAATAAATAATTCGAGTTTCGTGTTCGAGTTAAGTTGAATTTTACAATCTGAATAATTTGAATAATTCGAATAACAAATTAGTATAAATACTCTTCTTATCCCTATCAAGTTTTAAAGTGAACAAATCGGTCTCTTTTTGAACAAAAATTATAAAATAAACAAAATAATTTTCAAAAATTTAAAATATTTGTAAAAATTCTAAAATTTATATTTTTAAAAAGATTTCTAAAAAATTTCTAAAAAGTATATAAAGAAATATAAAAATTTAAATTTTTTCTAGAATAATAATTTTGGAGAGCTAAATAAGTTCATTAATGGTTCAAGTTTATTGTACTAATTAAAGTATTCTTTTATTATTTTGCTTTGAAAAAGTTTTTAAATATATATGGTTTCAAATTTATGTGCTTTAACATGAAAGTAGTTTATACTGTAACAAGATTTTAATTTGACATATCTAATTTTTTTAATTTAACTCAAACAATTTTACACGATTCAACTTGAGTCGGTTCAAAAAAATTTTAAATCAAGTTAGGATAATAAAATAGGACTTATCAATTTAATTAACTCAAAATTTTTTCACTCGATTCGGTCAAACGTTTCACCCCTAGTAACAATCAATATGTCCAAATCTGTATTAAATCTATAAATAATTGTGTTAAACTTGCTTTGATCGATACATTGAACAAGGTTATTGAAGTGATCATGAATTTGCAAATTTTAATATATCATTTCTCTAATATGGGTAGAGAAGAAAAATAACAAGCTATATCAAAAAAACTATTTACTTTTACCAACATTTATAAGTATCGGTGAAATGCCATAAAACTGCCCCAATTAAGTGTAAGTAAAAAGTTTTTGGCGAGCCTAACAACTAGTTTATATTTGTCGGAGTGACTTTTCCGGTGCTTTAAAATACCGTTCTATATTGCATTCAGGCAATATGGAGTTCAACATCATGTAAAAACCTCCATCTATGTCACAAGCTCTAAGCTTTATGGTGTTTCAATATCATGGTGTTGACAGTAGTACTAGTTAGAGAGAATATCCACTATTTTCTACAACAGTGAGATCAAAATAAATGTTCAGCTAAAGATCCTACAAAAAGAGAAAAAAAACAAAGTTGGGATTTGACAGACACCCTTTCTCTTTCCTTCTTTAAAGTATCCAAAATTATATGCAAAAAGAAATGGAAAATTTTAGAGACCCTTTTGTTACCTCTAATTGGATCATAATCTAAATTGATTGCCTGCTTATTTGAGATAGAGAGTATTGCTTGATCAATAACTATTTATATTTTTATAGCTTAGAGCAATATAAAAGCCCTTATTTAGTGGTAACTCTAGAAAAATTATCATCACTAAATTAAGCCATTTACGTTGTAGCACCACAATATCAAAGATTGGAATTGAAGATGATCAACCGATTCCACCATTTTAAGATCAAAGATTCACAATTTTATGTGTTGGTTCAAGGAGCATAATGGAGAAGATGAAGAAACATACAAAGCAGTTTTAACAGAACAATTTTAATCTATCTTTCAAACATAGTAAAAAAAAAATGAAGTAGAGCTGAATATAAACATATACTGAGCAACAGAATATAAGCACGTTAGAGAAAAAGGAAGTTTATCTAATTTGAATAATTCTGTGAGCTTGTTTTGGTTTTGGAATCATTTAGCAATCAGGCCAAAAAAGCAAACAAAACATTGGTTATTAGACACAGGCCTCACATTGGAGCTATATACAAAGCTAATCTTCTTGCTAATCTGTCAGGCATGGGTGTTTCCATTACACGAATACGAATCCAGACGTTGTGGAAGAAAGGGGCTATCTGAGTTGCTTTCATATCATGTGGTGGACCATTTCGGTTCCTCATGTCCAAAGGGTCACGATAGTTTACGACAACCTCGGCAATCCGCTTCATGGTTTTCAATACATGGAATGGTAGAGCTGAAAGCTTGAGAAGTATCAGCCTTGACAGAATGGGGAAGCCTATATCAATCCATTTTACCAACTTGCAATACCCTTATAGATTGAGAATTAAAGCTAATAGAAATCAGAAATTCAGAATACATACTTAGAATCTCTTTTTTCAAGGGTTTGCACAGAAAATTCAGGATTAAAATATAAAGAATGCATAAAATATAAAGCCACTAACATAAAACAATTAAATCTGTTGAGGATGTGACTTAGACAGTGTTCCACCAATTTTTTATGGTGGTAACTATCTGGCTGTTAGAAGTCCACTTTTCGGGCGAGCCTTAGGGCAGGGCCGGATGACCTGACTTATGGACAACTCTAATTCAAACAAAGAAAAATGTCACATTTTCCATAAACCATTTTCCATAAGTTGTTTTCCATGAAATAAACCAACCTAAGCCTTAAATTGGTACCCAACATTTTTTTTTATCCAATTAAGTACTTAAACTTGGTCTTTTTGTTCAAATTAATACTTGAACTTGGCTTCATAGTTTAAATCAATTAAAATAAGTCATTTACTATAAGTACTAGTTTAGACCAAAAAGCTAAGTTCAAGAACATAATTGGATCAAAATAAAATTCAAGGACCAATTTGAACTTTTAAACTAAGTTCAAGTATCTAAATAGGCCAATAAGAAAACTTTAAGTACCAAATTGAACCTTATAAATAAGATGGTCCAAGAGCAAGCATTTTGAGTATACAAAGCAACAATTTGCATTTGACTTTATATGTTCTTTTTTTTTAATTTTTAGTTTTTGTCACGTGTCAAGATGTAGAGTTTCTATGTGTCATCATACTATTGATCATTAATGCTACATTAGTAAATTTTAACAATATTATTGTTGAGGTACTAATATATGTAACGAAATTAAAGTTTAAATACCAATTAAATAAAAAAAATATTTAAGCAGCAATCAAATACAAGTGGCAAATTCGGGAGCAAAAAGATATATTAACCCTTGTAAATACGATAAACCTAGAGCAAGCATTTTCAATATACAAACCAACAACTTGCTATTGATTTTAAATATTTATTGAGGTTGTCTGACTGATATAGATGTTGTTCAATGTGAACATATTTTATTATTTTTTGGCAGTAATGTAGACATATTTTATTACAACACATAAATTGGTCTTTCCTTATAAATATTTCGAGCAGCTTTCAAATAAATATATAAAAGAAGTGAGGTGTATGATAAATTTATAAGTGGAGTTAAAACATATATATAATATTAGCAGTGTATTAAGTATTCACCTTCTTTTTTTCTTTTTTTTTATAAGTAGTTTTAACTAAAATTCAAATATGTAGTTTTAACATATAAATTGTTCATTTTACTTTTATTTTTAGGAATTTAATTTCTCTACTTTTTAAATTTCAAAATTGAAGTCTACTTACTGACATTGTTAAATTTTACTAGTGCTAACATTTGAACTTAAATTTTGAAATCTAAAAAAAATAGAAGGACTAAATTCTAAATTTACAAAGAGTTAAGAGACTTATGAAATACTTTATCCTTTAAGTAATCATTCAAGAAGTTTTATATTTTGTATTTATATTAAACATGTACCAAAGCAAGAAGCAAATAAAGCAATGGCAATCAAACCAACATACAATGAAAGATAATAATAAGTTCTAGTTTATCGTTTTTTTCACTAGGTATATTTAAATCTTGGAATAACTTCATTGGTTCTTTCTAGAATTTTTTAATAGAAAAAAAAACATTTTATTTCATATAATGAGCATTTTTTTTTTTGGTTTTTCATATTGTAAAAGTCCATTTTTGCCCGGGCCCATACCAACAAAATAACCCAAATAATAAAACCCAAAACCTAAAATCAACCTAGCCCAACATCCAAGCCCAATCCCAAAACCCTAGACTCCCACTTGCCTCTTCCCATTCTCCCATGTTGTCTGCCACCAGCACCACTCCCACTCTCCCATGCTGTCTGCCACCACCATGCCTTTTGTCGCACCTGCAAACAAGCAAAGGAAAAGGAAAAAAATGGAGCAATAAACATTAACAGAATATTGTATTTTTGGCTATAAAAGCCACAAGCAATATCGGACCAGGGAGGGGGGAAAAAAAAGAGAAACAAAAAAAAGGAGGGGGGGACTTTTGTAACAAAAAAAGAGAAGATTCGGCGTTTGAAAAAATTGAAAGAAATAAAAAAGGGGGCTTTAGAAGGTGATTCACCTTGTTTTTTTTTCGTTTTCTTTATTTTCGTTCTATTTCGGTTTTTCTATAGTATTTCTTTCTCTTTTTTATTATCATTCAATCAACACACATATATATAAGATAAAAAAATAAAAGTAAAAAGGAGTTTACCTGTTTCCGGCGGCGGTGGAAAGAGGAAGAACCGAAAGGTCTCTTTCGATTTTGGCCCTTTTCGCCGGGATTTCGGCTTTTCTAACCCCAGATTTGGACCCTATTCGCAAAAAGGAGAAAAATGGAGCTTTTTTTGGTTTTCCGGCCACCGCGAACGGCGGCGGCGTCGCCGGCGTCCGGCGACCGGTGCGGTGGTCGATGGCCGGCAAAGGGGGCTCTTCCTCTCTTTTTACGGACACAAGAACAATAAAAACATAAACTTTGAATCGGAGAAGTAATTTTCGTTTCTTTATTTTTGTGTGTTTTTACATCTAGTTTGATTTCTTTTTATTTCTTTCTACTTACGAAAATAAAAACAAAAGAAATAAGGAGAGGAGAAACTCATCGGAGTTGGCCGTGACCGTGCCGCCGGGGTTTTTCTTCCATCGTCGGCCGTCGGTCTTGGTGGCGTGGTGGCACTCAAGGTGTTAAGAAACCCAAGTGTTGGGTGTTTGAAAAAATGGTGGTTTGAAAGAAGGCAGAGCCTTTTTTGTCTTTTTTTCAATCATGAACGGCGCATTAGTGGGGAATCTTGCACATGCTTGTCCTTAATGGGTAATTTATGCATTTAGTCCCTCCATCTTGCGTTGAAATGCAATCAAACCTTTTATTTTTTTTTGATTTGGGCCGCGAGTTTTGTTTCTGTTTCAATCAGGTCCTTTGACCATGTATGGTCCTTTGCGCTGAAACGTTGCACTCTAGGACTAGGGAATATTTCCCTTTTCAGTCCTTCCCTTTTCGCGCGCCTCACATTTTAATCATTTACTCTATTTCATTTTTGATTTCAGCCCTGAGATTTCGTTTCCGTTTTGATTTAGTCCTATTATTATTATTATTATTATTATTATTATTATTATTACTACCTATTTGTTTATATTTATTTTATTTAAATTTTCGGCACATATATACATATACATGCATATATTTTTGTGATATACATACATTGTTTTTATAACATATATACTTATATAGTTTATATATTTTACAACTTATGTACATATCTATATATCTATATATATATTTTCATTTTCCTAAATATATACATATTTATATATAATCTTTATAGTTTAAAATATACTTTTTTTTATAAATCCGTATATACACACATATTACTATTAATTTATATACATACATATCCTTTTATTTTATAAGTATATATATTTTTATATGCACGTACATACATATTTTTGTATATCTTAATTTACATAAATATATATACATTTTCAATATATTTTTTTAACATGTATCAAAATTAACGTATTTATTCGTATACATACGTATATTTTCATTATTTTTAAACTTTAATTTGTACATACATACTTTCTTTTATTTTTCAACATATATATGTACTTACTTTTATATGTATTTTATTATTTTCATATTCCATAGTTTTATACACCCATATATATGTACATATTTTTATATATACACATTTATCGTTTCTTTTATATATTAAAACATACTTTATACATTTTGTTAATTTATATATATACATATTTTAGTTTATGTCTATATATATCTTTTTATATTTAATTGTATTTGTTACTTATTTATTTCATTTTCGTCATTATGAATGTTTTAATTTATTTGTTTATATATATTGTTATTTTATATGATTGTAGGTATGACTTCTATTTATTTTATATTGTTGCTATTGCTCGTATTATTTTTTATTTTTATGTGTATTATGATTTTACCACGTATAACAACAATGTAATTTGCTTTCACATTTTTTACTACGATTTTCGTGTTTTATTTTACTCGATATAACAAAATTTGTTTTAAAAATATTTCGTGTTTAGATTCGAAAGGATCGTACTCTAACTTACTGGGTTTCGATTTTCATAATAAATCTAAATACACGAATCTTTTCAAACTCAAGTTTTTAAACGATCTCGGGAATTAAGAAAAGATCGTGCCCTAACTTACTGGGCCTGATTTATTTCTAAAACCAAGATAATAAAATATCTTTTAAATAAGCATTTTTCATCCGCGTATCGGGAATTTGAGACATTGTGTCCTAACTTACTGGATATGATTCTCTTTCTCGAATAACGTGAAATATCCCCTTTTTCCTGAAAATTTTCAACGTTTTAATACAAGGGTCGTATTTTTAAAATTCTTCAAGGTTCTCAATTTTTGACATTAAGACATTAAGTAATCAACTAGGTACCAATTTTGGGCGTATCGAGGGTGCTAATCCTTCCTCGTGCGTAACCGACTCCCGAACCCGTTTTTCTAAATTTCGTGGACCAAACTTGTTGTTTTAATAAAATCAAACCGTTTATTAAAAACAACCCCTCTTCGAGGTGATCCAATCGCACCTCATAAAAAAAGATGATTGGTGGCGACTCCCGTTTCTTTTTTTCAAAACCCAAGTCAACCCCATTTTTCATCCTAAAAAATGGTGTCAACAGCTTGGCGACTCCACTGGGGACAATAAGAGAGTCAAGCCACGTGTTGATTATTTCTTGTCTTTCTGTTGAAAGTGGAAAATTCGATTTAAATTTACGATCCTCTCATTGCATCTCTTTTGTTTTGAGTTATATTTTTTTTATCGTGTTCTGTATTTTATTTTATACCTCTGCACATTGCATTGCATGACCGCTGGTCATACCCTTTTTAAGTGGGAGTGAGAAGCTACGCCTTCGTGAGGTTTTCACCTCCGCATGGGATAGTGAATCGCTTTCGGGATATATCCGTACCTATGTCTTCGTGAGATTTTCATCTCCGCATGGCCATAGGGAAATGTATCCCCCTGAATCGAACTCGGTCCGTATGAGCCTATAATGGGTGAGGATCGAGGAATCTGCTGGTTCAGGTACCCTACTTTAGAACCAAATCACATGTAATGAGCCATAGGAACTGACCTAGGTAGAGCTACTCCAAATTTTAGTGCTTACCTAAATGAATGATTGTCGCTTATTTTAAATCTTATTCTGTGTTTAATGCTAATTTACTTTGTTTGTGATTGCATGGCATCTTCATTCTAAAAGAGGTGTCGATTTATGTTCAGTTTCTGGGTAGAAAGCTTATCATGGAAAAGGGGTTTTTTGATAAAGTAGAGGATAATGTGGCTGTGCGAATATGGGCTGAAACGACACAATGAGAGAAAGGCGATAGTCTTACCGAAGGGTACGTGTCAGAATTGTGGGATTTTACCCGTATCAGTGTAATCCAGAATGACCTTCGAGAAATGAAAGAAGTCTGGGATCAATGGGATGTCGAGGCCAAGCAGCTGTTCTATTGTAACTACGGTGACCTACCTTATCTGCTTAGTGTCAAAGTGGACAAGTATTTATTCCGAGCCATTGCTCAGTTTTGGAATCCTGCCTACAGTTGTTTCACTTTTGGAAAAGTAGATTTGACGCCTACTGTGGAGGAGTATACGACCTTGCTTCGGTGCCCAAAGATTCAAGTCGACAAGGCTTATTCCAGAGCTGCTTGTGTCCCTCCATTGTTAAAGAAATTAATGAACATCACTGGGATGAGCGAGCAGTGGGTTGCTGCCCGGATCCAACAGAAGGGCGACAGTAAATGTGTTCCTTGGAAAAGTTTGCGAGATTTGGTGCTTGTACATCCTGACTTAAAGAAAAGGGTCGATGTCTTCGCTTTAGGTATCTATGGACTAGTGGTTTTCCCCAAAGCTTTAGGACACATAGACGAGGCTGTGTCTGATTTGTTTGATCGGCTTAGTAAAGGGGTTACACCGGTTCCGGCAATACTCGCTGAAACTTTTAGATCCTTGAATGCGTGTCGAAAAGCAGGGGAGGGAAGGTTTATTGGATGCGCGCAGCTCTTATTGGCATGGTTCCATAGCCACTTCTGGAAAGTCGAAAAGGTCTCTTATCGGGTATTCTCTGATAGCTACTCCCCTCTAGGAGAATTGGTGGCCACGCCAAGACGGGATGATATTTCAGAAGAAAAATGGATAGAGATACTCCAGAATCTCCAGGATGAAGATATCGAATAGAGGGCTCCTTGGTTAATTCCTAATGAGATATTGTACCGATGTGGAGATTTTGACTGGGTTCCGCTGCTCGGGATATGGGGAGCTATCGGATATGCTCCTCTACTCGTATCAAGACAGTATAGATCACGACAATTCATACCAGCAACGCAGGGGTTGGCCTATTGTGATTTTTCCTATAGGGAGGACAATTACAAGAAGAAGGTTCGAGAAATATCTAGTGCCTGGAACCAGACTCGTCGAATGAAGATCTTAGCCGTGGGTCCGACAATTACCCCCGAGTATAGTCAGTGGCGTGATCAAAGGATCAACGACAACATCCCGGCGTCAAATGTAAAAACTGCTCGATCTTTAGAGGAACACTTACAAGTTTTGCCTTCTGAGATAGAAATCATCAAACAAGAATTTGAAAAAAGGAGTTTAGAATTGGGGAAGAAGATAGAACAACTAGAGGAAGAAAAATACAGTTAGGACTGGATGTGGACATTCAAAGATTAGAGGTCGATAAATTGAGAAAAGGAAAGAACAAAGCAGAAGAAGATTTGGACAGCCTGAAGACAGATTACAAGAAGTTGTATAGGTCGGTAAGAGCTGCTGGCTTGGGTAAAACGCCAGAACAATGGCGACAAGAAATTCAGGAGGAAAAGACAAAAGCTAATCAATGGGAAAAGAAATTTCAGGATACTCAGACTCGAGAAGTCGCCTTGGGAAAGAGTCTACTAGTTGCCAAGACGAGAAGACGGAGTTGAAGTCCGGATAACTGAACTAGAAAGATCGCTTCACCAGTACTGTAATCATAATGCTACGGTTGAATAAGGGCGAGCTTAGACAAAATTGAAGAATTAAAAGGACAAATAGGAGGCTAGAGAATGCATTGCAAAATAGTGAAATCCGGATAGAGCTTCTGGAAGAAAATAATGAGCAGTGGCAAAGACAATTCCGTCGGTCTCAAGAGCAGATTAGAGAAAGAGATTATATTATGGGAGAGGCGGTGGCTCAAGTGCGCGAAGTAGCTGATCATCTGCAAACCCTGGCGGTTCAGGCTGATCTATTAAGTTTGAAATATGAGTTAAAGTCGGACAGGGGCCGAGAATTAGCTTGGCTTCTTAGAAAGGTTAAGGCTTTGAGTGTAAGGGCAAAGCCATATATGTAGTCTATTTTATGTAAAGAAACTCTTTATCTAGTAAAGTTTTCTAATGAAGTTGAATTAGAATCAGTGCCTCTTTTTCTTTGCATTCTTTTCATGCATTGCATCACATCATATGCATTAATGACCATTTAAAAAAAAACCTAATCGAATAAAATCATTTCAGTTAACCTGGAAAACCAACAAAGTTACGGCACCCGAGCTAAGGCAAAAATTATGGACCAAAGGTTGGAGAAGCTAGAGCGACTTCAAAAAGAAATGCAAGACCAGTTGCAGGCGCAAATGAAAGAGCAAATGGAAAAGATTCAGCGTGACATGGTGCAAAAGATGGAGGAGTCCCAAAATGATCTGGTGGCTAAGATGACGCAATTATTGAAGGGAGTAGATAAGGGTAAAGGTCCTGTGATTGTTAGTGAAGAAGAAAACAATGGTGAACCACTTTATCCTCCAGGTTTCACGCCTCCGCATGCGCAAGTACAGACTGAGCTGCATCCGCGGAGACCCTCTGTGTCGGTTAGGCCCCAGCAGTTCCAAGGCGATACTTCAATCCCAAGGAATTTTCAACCCGGAGCGGGCTTTAATCCCGGTGATAGCCCGAATAATATTGCTGTCCCAGATCTTGATGAGATGGTTGAAAAGGACAAGGCGAAGGAGGAATTTCCAAAACAATTTGAGGAGAAATGGAAATGGATAGAAGAAAAGTTTAGGGCAATAGAAAGCATCGAAAGCTATGGAATAGATGCAAAGGATCTGAGCTTGGTTCCGGACTTGGTGCTCCCTTACAAATTTAAGATGCCGGAATTCGAGAAATACAACGGGACTAGTTGCCCAGGATCCCATATTACTATGTTTTGTAGAAGAATGACGGGGCATATTAATAATGATCAATTATTAATACACTGCTTTCAGGAAAGTCTTACGGGAGAGGCGTCAAAGTGGTACAATCAGCTGAGCCGAGCTAAAATTGCTACTTGGAGAGATTTAGCACAGGCTTTCCTGAGACAATACAATCATGTCTCAGAAATGATGCCTGACAGGATAACTCTGCAAAATTTAGAGAAGAAATCAAACGAAAGCTTCAGACAATATGCGCAGAGGTGGCGAGAGGTGGCGGTTCAGGTGCAACCACCACTTTTGGAAAAAGAGATGACGACGCTTTTTATTAATACTTTGAAAGCCCCGTTCATCACTCACATGTTGGGAAGCGCTTCAAAAAACTTCTCGGATATAATCATGAATGGTGAAATGATTGAGCATGCCATTAAAAGTGGAAAAATAGATGGAGGAGAAAATAATAGGAGGGCACCCCCGAGGAAAAGAGAAAATGAAGTGAATAATGTGAATGCTTATGGTAGGTCAATTACCGTGAATCAACCAAAGAAAGTGGTTGCTAATCAACAGGGATCATCAAGACAAGAGCCGGGAGCTAGGCAAATTACTGAAAAGCCCCAATTCACGCCAATCCCGATGTCATACAAGGAGTTGTATCAGACTTTATTCGATGCACATGTTGTTGCTCCTCGTTACTTGAGTCCTCTACAACCCCCGTATCCAAAATGGTATGATACGAACGCGCAATGTGATTATCATGCGGGAATTTCTGGGCACTCGATAGAAAATTGTACTGCCTTCAAGAAGGTAGTAGAAGGACTTATCAATTTAGGTGTTTTCAAACTTGACGACTCACCTAACACAAAGAATCTGTTACCTAATCACGCAGATAAGGGGGTGAATATGGTTAGCGAAGGTACGGGAGAAGAAGTCAAGACTGACATTGCTGAAGTAAAAACTCCATTGAAACGGGTCTGGAAAGAAATGGCGAAAAGAGGGTTGGTTATTTCAGATTCTGAGGAAGGGCATGAGATGGGAAATTATTGTGAATTTCACCATAAAACAGGGCATGAAATCCAAGAATGTGAAGGATTCAAGGCTTTGGTTCAAAGCATAATGGATAACAAGGAGATGAGGTTTTATGAAGATGCGAAAGAAATGAGGAGCATATGCGCGACAGAGTTGGGAACAAAGGCTCCAAAAATAAATCATCCTGTGGTCATTATCTCATGCCCTAAGGGTAATGAGGTTAGGGCTCAGGTAACACCGAAAATTGTAATCCAGAAACCATCAAATTTCTTTTATAGGGATAACAAAATGGTGCCGTGGAATTACGGGTGTAATGTGACCATTTTGGGAAAAGAAGCAGAAAGAAACCAGGAAATAGGTTCTTACACCCGCAATGGAAAAAGACATGACGCTCAAGTAGAGTCGTCCAGGGAAGAGAATTGGAAGAAAGAACAGAGGAAAGGGAAAGCAGTAGAAGTTGAGCCATTGGTAAATGAACCAATAAAAGAAGAGGAGGCAAAGGAGTTTTTGAAGTTTTGAAACACAGTGAATACAGTGTTGTAGAGCAACTGCACAAACAGCCAGCCCACATTTCTGTATTAGCTTTACTCCTAAACTCAGAAGTACATCGGAATGCACTTTTAAAGGTGCTAAACGAAACATATGTGGCTGACGATATTTCGGTAAACAAGCTGGATCAGTTGATCAACAATATTGGTGCTGACAATTTTATCTTCTTCAATGATGATGAAATACCATCCGGAGGAAGAGGTTCTACTAAAGCCCTGCATGTTACTGTCCGATGCAAAGGGTACACACTCCCGGGGGCCTTGGTTGATAATGGATCTGCACTAAATGTATTGCCTTTGTCCACTCTTAGTCGATTACCAATAGACAGTTCGCACATGAGAGCATGCCAGAGCATAGTAAGGGCATTTGATGGAACAAAAAAGGAGGTTATGGGGAGAATTGAGGTACCATTAAGGATTGGCCCAGTCGCTTATGAGGTGGATTTCTTGGTAATGGATATTAAACCTTCCTACAACTGTCTATTGGGGAGACCGTGGATACACTCAGCAGGGGCAGTACCTTCATCATTACATCAGAAGGTGAAGTTGGTATCGGAGGATCGGTTGGTAACGATAGATGCAGAGGAGGATATTATCGCAATGATGACTAGCGATGCACCTTATGTGGACATCAACGATGAGGCACTAGAATGTTCTTTTCGGTCGTTAGAATTTATGAACGCGATGTTTATTGCGGAGGGAAATAGAATTCCAGTACCGAAAATATCCAGGACCACTGAGATGGGATTGCGATTGATGGTAGGAAGAAGAGCCTTACCCGGGAAAGGATTGGGAAAATATCTTCAGGGGAGGATTGAGGCACCAATGCCGAAGGAAAAGTTTGATAGATTTGGTTTAGGGTACAAGCCAGACATGAAGCAGAAAAATAAAGAAGTAGAGAAGAGACAAGAGAAAAGAAGGGCGCGTTTGAATGGACATGAAGCTAAGTGTGAGCCTTTAACCTTTCCCCACATATCTGCATCTTTTGTGTCGGGAGGATTTATTCATTCTGAATGTGGAGTGTCCGGTAGCGGCAGAGGAAGAATGTTGGAAAATGTTTATACCAACGCCATAGAAGCAACGGAAAGGAGGGCCTTGTTGGAGATCTGCCCTTATGAGCCTGGAAGCGAGCTAAACAATTGGACTGCTGAAGAAATCCCTGTAGTCTTTAGGGCTTATTCAGAGTAATGCTCAAAACATTCCTGTTGTTTGTTGGCCTAGAAACGATATGAAATCTTTTGTGAAATAGGCATTGGGCCTAAGTATCATTATTTTAATGAAATACGTGTCTACGTTCATCTCGATCAGTCACTTTTTTTTCCTTTTATATTTTCCATTTGATTGATTGTCTTACAAATAATTCTTTCATTTGTAATTCTTTTGCACAAACATATTCATAAATTTATATATTCTTGGTATATTCTTTGATATGCCCTCATAGGTCTTCAGATATCAATGACATGAGTGACGCTGCCTCAAACGCGGAGCCTATTTTTGAGCAAGAAGTGTGTTTAGAGGGATCCCACTTTGAAAATGACGAAGATTATGATGCATCTCCGGACTTGTTAAGAATGGTGGAACAAGAGGATAAGCATATCCTACCTCATAGGGAATCATTAGAAATAGTGAGCCTAGAGGATGGAAAGGAGGTGAAAATTGAAACTGAAATCACCGCAAAGACAAGGCAAGACCTCATTAATTTGCTCCGAGAGTTCAAAGATGTTTTCGCGTGGTCGTACCAAGATATGCCTGGGCTAAGTACTAACATTGTGGTGCATCGTCTGCCCATAAAGGAGGATTGTAAACCCGTTCAACAGAAGCTCAGGAGAATGAGACCTAACATTGTGTTGAAAATAAGAGAAGAAGTCAAAAGACAATTCGACGCTGGATTCTTACAAGAAGTCAAGTATTCGGATTGGGTAGCCAACATCGTCCCTGTTCCCAAAAAAGATGGAAAGGTACGAATGTGTGTGGATTATAGGGATTTGAACAAGGCTAGTCCAAAGGACAACTTTCCACTGCCTCACATTGATACTTTGGTAGATAACACGGCGGGCTATTCATTGTTTTCTTTCATGGATGGTTTCTCTGGATACAATCAAATAAAGATGCATCCTGGGGACATGAGGAAAACCACATTCATTACCTTATGGGGAACATTCTGTTACAAGGTAATGCCCTTCGGATTGAAGAATGCGGGAGCAACATATCAAAGAGCTATGGTGACTTTGTTTCACGACATGATGCACAAGGAGATCGAAGTCTATGTTGACGATATGATCGCGAAGTCTAGAACGGAAGAAGAGCATGTTCAGGTCTTGAAAAGGTTATTTTTGAGATTAAAGAAATTTCAGCTCAAGCTTAACCCGGCCAAATGCACGTTTGGAGCCAGATCAGGGAAGTTATTAGGCTTCATAGTTAGCAAAAAGGGGATCGAGGTTGACCCAGACAAAGTAAAGGCAATACGAGATTTACCTCCCCCGCGCACTCAGAAGGAGGTTCGAGGCTTCCTAGGGAGGCTGAATTACATTGCTCGGTTCATCTCACAACTGACAAAGAAATGTGATCCAGTATTCCTGCTCTTAAAGAAACATAATCCGGGTGAATGGGATGAAGAGTGTCAGAGGGCTTTCGATAAGATAAAGCAGTACTTGGCTAATACTCCAGTCTTATCACCTCCAAGTCCAGATAGGCCATTGATATTGTATCTAACAGTGTTGGAGAATTCCATGGGATGTGTATTGGGCCAACATGATGAGACGGGAAAGAAAGAAAGGGCAATATACTATCTCAGTAAGAAATTTACCGATTGCGAAATGAGGTACTCATCAATTGAGAAGTTGTGTTGTGCTCTAATCTGGGCAACCCGACGACTGAGGCAGTATATGTTGTATCACACGACTTGGCTGATTTCAAAGTTAGATCCTTTAAAGTATATGATGGAATCGACTGCTTTGAACGGGAGAATGGCTAGATGGCAGATCTTGCTCTCAGAATTTGATATAGTATATGTCAGTCAGAAGGCCATAAAGGGAAGTGCAATAGCCGATTTCCTAGCTAGTAGAGCCTTGGAGGACTATGAATCTTTGAATTTTGATTTTCCAAACAAGGACTTGATGCATGTGGCGAATACTGAAGAAAATCCTCAAATGGATCACATATGGAAGTTAAATTTCGATGGAGCTTCAAATGCTACGGGTAATGGAGTTGGGGCAGTTTTGGTATCCCCAAGTGGAGATCATTATCCTGTTGCTAGCAAGTTGGACTTTGATTGTACAAATAACATGGCAGAATATGAAGCATGTATTATGGGCATTCGTGCAGCCATTGAACGGAACATTAAAGTACTGAGAGTATACGGGGATTCAGAGTTGGTGATATACCAACTCAAAGGGGAGTGGGAGACTAGAGATCCTAAGCTAATCGGTTATAGAAAACTAGTTCTTGAATTGGCTGAGGAGTTTGACGATATCACCTTCTATTACCTCCCACGGGAGGAAAACCAAATGGCTGATGCATTAGCTACTCTAGCTTCGATGATTCAGGTGAATAGACTTGAGGCAATGAGGCCTGTTCAGATGAGTATCTCTGAGACCCCGGCTAATTGCTGCAATATTGAGGAAGAGGGAAAAGATGATTGTCCTTGGTATCAGAGTATCCTACAATATGTGAAGAATCGGGAATACCCTGATCAAGCGACAGAGAATGACAAAAGAACTCTGAGAAAGATAGCCATTGAATATGTCTTAGATGGAGAAGTGTTATATAAAAAAAGGAAGGATCAAGTACTGTTAAGATGTGTGGATGCTGTGGAAGCCAAGAAAATTTTGGAAGAAGTCCATGAAGGTATTTGTGGGACGCACGCCAGTGGTTTCACGATGGCCGGACAGATCATGAGATTTGGGTACTATTGGCCCACCATGGAAGGAGATTGTATTGATCATGCCAGGAAGTGCCACAAATGCCAAATTTACGGAGACAAAATACACGCGCCTCCTTCACCTCTTCACGTCATGACCTCTCCTTGGCCGTTTTCCATGTGGGGTATGGATGTTATTGGGCCAATATCACCAAAGGCTTCTAATGGGCATCGCTTCATCTTCGTAGTAATTGATTACTTTACCAAGTGGGTGGAGGCTGCTTCATATGCAAATGTCACGAAAGCAGTAGTCAGCAAATTCTTGAAGAAGGAAATCATTTGTCGATATGGAATGCCTGAGAGGATCATATCCGACAATGCGATGAACTTGAATAATAGCACAATAGCTGAAGTTTGTAGCAAATTTAAAATTAAGCATCATAACTCATCGCCTTATCGTCCCAAAATGAATGGTGCAGTGGAGGCGGCCAATAAAAACATTAAAAGGATTGTGGGGAAAATGACTGAAACCTATAAGGATTGGCATGAGAAATTATCATTTGCTCTCATTGCCTATTGAACATCTGTTAGAACTTCTACTGGGGCAACGCCTTTTTCTCTGGTTTATGGAATGGAGGCAGTATTACCCATTGAAGTTGAAATCCCTTCTCTACGGATGTTATCTGAGTTACAGTTGGATAAAGCCGATTGGATTCAATCTCGGTACGATTAGTTGAACCTAATAGAGGAAAAGAGGCTAAGAGCTATTCACCATGGGCAAATATACCAGAAACGAATGATGCGAGCCTATAATAAAAAGGTTCGCCCCCGAAAATTTCGTGAAGGGGACTTGGTACTAAAAAAGATTCTTCCTATGCAAAAAGATTTTAGAGGAAAATGGATGCCAAATTGGGAAGGCCCTTATGTTGTAAAGAAGGCCTTTTCTGGTGGAGCTTTGATCCTATGCGAGATGGATGGCAAAAGTTTACCAAATCCTGTAAACGCAGACTCCGTCAAGAAATACTTCACTTGAAAGAAAGGGGAACCAAAGTGAAAACCCGTGAAGGGCGCTTTGCTTCCTAAAAAAAAAACTTTGGAGAGGCTAAGGTGAAAACCCGTAAAGGGCACTTTGAGACCAAAGAGGGCTTGAGTCGAAAACCCGGAAAAGGCGACTCAAGTACTGGGCAGGATTGGAACATCAGGATTTGAGCGGATCAAATTTTGATCGGGGGCATATGATTATCTTGCTTTACTTGAACTAATAAGAAAGGATATGCAACGTCTTGGAACATGGACAGAGTATTGCAGATCTCCTGAACACATGTCAAACTCAGAAGGGTCTTCAGAAAGTTTGTACAGAGAAACTCAAGCTGCGATAACTGGGGCACCTAGTTCTTATGTGTATTCTTGAAAATACATTCTTTTATTTTCTTTCTTTCTTCCTTTCTTTTTGTGAAAACGCACATTTTCAATCCACTTCTTTGTTAACCTTCTTTCGCCATCTTTGATGTTTTATTCGAGTTATGATCAGAACTAGCTTTATTCTTATCCATTGTTATGATCTTTTTGCAAATATGTTGCATAGGAATAATGATTAACAAACTAATAAAACTTTCAGGAAAGAAGTTTTGCACATTACTCTGGAAAATTTCTAAATAATATAGGGACCTGAAACATGACTATTGTTTAGAAAATACCAAGTTTAAAGGGTGAAATATCTAAGACGGAAGAGTCTAAGTTAAAGACTATCCTTTCAGATTTTGTTGTCTAAACATTGATTGAACAAAATGACAAGTTGTCGTGTTACAAAGCTTAAATGAACAAGCAAGCAATGATCATCAGGCAATAGGAAAAGGTTACCTCGGAGAAGAGAGCCTTCACTTGCGCATAAGACTTTGGTACGACACCTTGAGAATGGTGTAGAAAACCAGAACGGTTCAGATCCTATATCCCCGAATTGTGATAAAAGAGGACAGAGGAAAAGCCACATATTTCTACCCTTAGATTACTGTGAGAGAATGATGGTACAAATTTTGGCGTCCCAGTGGATATAACTTTGAGGTTTACAATGGGGACAGCCTGGCTAAATGTTTCTTCAGAAAAGTCAGTCAAGCGAGAAGGCGTTGAAGCACGTCAGTCACAAAGCCTTAGTAAACTTCGAGTAATGACAACCTAAGCGAGATCATTCTCGGAAAAATAAAATTCTGCATTCATGCAAACACCATTCACATATGTCTAGTTAGGAGCATTTGTTTCATTTTGATCATGCCATCCTAATCATTAGGCATAATTAGGTTTATTATACAGGTCTTATCTCCCTGAGATTACAGTGGAGTAGACCGAAGAATTTCAGATCTTATCTCCCTGAGGTTACAGTGGAGCAGATTGAAGCCAGAGATCTTATCTCTCTGAGATTACAGCGGAGTAGATTGAAGCTAGTAATCCTATCTCTCTGAAGTTACAGTGGAGCGGATTAAAATAAAGGATCTTATCTCTCTGAAGTTACAGTAGAGTAGATCACATCAGATTGAAGCCAGAGATCTTATCTCCCTGAGATTACAGTGGAACAGACCGAAAAATTTCAGATCTTATCTCCCTGAGGTTACAGTGGAGCAGATTGAAGCCAGAGATCTTATCTCTCTAAAATTACAGCGGAGTAGATTGAAGCTAGTAATCCTATCTCTCTGAAGTTACAGTGGAGCGGATTAAAATAAAGGATCTTATCTCTCTGAAGTTACAGTAGAGTAGATCACATCAGATTGAAGCCAGAGATCTTATCTCCCTGATGTTGCAGTGGAACAGACTGAAAACATAAATTTTGTTCCCTTGCGAAGAAGATTAAAGCTACAAATCAGATCGAAGCAACAAGGCACAGTGGACGGAATGAGGCTACCTGAAGAAGAGAAGTGTCAAAAAAAGTCAAGACTCGGCAAGACCGGGCAAAATTGGCCCTTTTGATGTCTTTGCTCTATTCTCGTTACACGAAAATGAGCAAAGAGGGGCAGCTGTAAAAGTCCATTTTTGCCCGGGCCCATACCAACAAAATAACCCAAATAATAAAACCCAAAACCTAAAATCAACCTAGCCCAACATCCAAGCCCAATCCCAAAACCCTAGACTCCCACTTGCCTCTTCCCATTCTCTCATGTTGTCTGCCACCAGCACCACTCCCACTCTCCCATGCTGTCTGCCACCACCATGTCTTTTGCCGCACCTGCAAACAAGCAAAGGAAAAGGACAAAAAATGGAGCAATAAACATTAACAGAATATTGTATTTTTGGCTATAAAAGCCACAAGCAAAATCGGATCAGGGAGGGGGGAAAAAAAGAGAAACAAAAAAAAGAGGGAGACTTTTGTAACAAAAAAAGAGAAGATTCGGCTTTTGAAAAAATTGAAAGAAATAAAAAAGGAGGCTTTAGAAGGTGATTCACCTTGTTTTTTTTTCGTTTTCTTTATTTTCGTTCTATTTCGGTTTTTCTATAGTATTTCTTTCTCTTTTTTATTATCATTCAATCAACACACATATATATAAGATAAAAAAATAAAAGTAAAAAGGAGTTTACCTGTTTCCGGCGGCGGTGGAAAGAGGAAGAACCGAAAGGTCTCTTTCGATTTTGGCCCTTTTCGCCGGGATTTCGGCTTTTCTAACCCCAGATCTGGACCCTATTCGCAAAAAGGAGAAAAAGGGAGCTTTTTTTGGTTTTTCGGCCACCGCGAACGGCGGCGTCGTCGCCAGCGTCCGGCGACCGGTGCGGTGGTCGATGGCCGGCAAAGGGGGCTATTCCTCTCTTTTTACGGACACAAGAACAATAAAAACATAAACTTTGAATCGGAGAAGTAATTTTCGTTTCTTTATTTTTGTGTGTTTTTACATCTAGTTTGATTTCTTTTTATTTCTTTCTACTTACGAAAATAAAAACAAAAGAAATAAGGAGAGGAGAAACTCACCGGAGTTGGCCGTGACCGTGCCGCCGGGGTTTTTCTTCCAAAAATCGGCCGTCGGTCTTGGTGGCGTGGTGGCACTCAAGGTGTTAAGAAACCCAAGTGTTGGGTGTTTGAAAAAATGGTGGTTTGAAAGAAGGCAGAGCCTTTTTCCTCTAGCAAATTCAAAAAGTGAAAGAATAAAAATATAAAACATTTTTGTCTTTTTTTCAATCATGAACGGCGCATTAGTGGGGAATCTTGCACATGCTTGTCCTTAATGGGTAATTTATGCATTTAGTCCCTCCATCTTGCGTTGAAATGCAATCAAACCTTTTATTTTTTTTTGATTTGGGCCGCGAGTTTTGTTTCTGTTTCAATCAGGTCCTTTGACCATGTATGGTCCTTTGCGCTGAAACGTTGCACTCTAGGACTAGGGAATATTTCCCTTTTCAGTCCTTCCCTTTTCGCGCGCCTCACATTTTAATCCTTTACTCTATTTCATTTTTGATTTCAACCCTGAGATTTCGTTTCCGTTTTGATTTAGTCCTATTATTATTATTATTATTATTATTACCTATTTGTTTATATTTATTTTATTTAAATTTTCGGCACATATATACATATACATGCATATATTTTTGTGATATACATACATTGTTTTTATAACATATATACTTATATAGTTTATATATTTTACAACTTATGTACATATCTATATATCTATATATATATTTTCATTTTCCTAAATATATACATATTTATATATAATCTTTATAGTTTAAAATATACTTTTTTTTATAAATCCGTATATACACATATTACTATTAATTTATATACATACATATCCTTTTATTTTATAAGTATATATATTTTTATATGCACGTACATACATATTTTTGTATATCTTAATTTACATAAATATATATATACATTTTCAATATATTTTTTTAACATGTATCAAAATTAACGTATTTATTCTTATACATACGTATATTTTCATTATTTTTAAACTTTAATTTGTACATACATACTTTCTTTTATTTTTCAACATATATATGTACTTACTTTTATATGTATTTTATTATTTTCATATTCCATAGTTTTATACACCCATATATATGTACATATTTTTATATATACACATTTATCGTTTCTTTTATATATTAAAACATACTTTATACATTTTGTTAATTTATATATATACATATTTTAGTTTATGTCTATATATATCTTTTTATATTTAATTGTATTTGTTACTTATTTATTTCATTTTCGTCATTATGAATGTTTTAATTTATTTGTTTATATATATTGTTATTTTATATGATTGTAGGTATGACTTCTATTTATTTTATATTGTTGCTATTGCTCGTTTTATTTTTTATTTTTATGTGCATTATGATTTTACCACATATAACAACAATGTAATTTGCTTTCACATTTTTTACTACGATTTTCGTGTTTTATTTTACTCGATATAACAAAATTTGTTTTAAAAATATTTCGTGTTTAGATTCGAAAGGATCGTACTCTAACTTACTGGGTTTCGATTTTCATAATAAATCTAAATACACGAATCTTTTCAAACTCAAGTTTTTAAACGATCTCGGGAATTAAGAAAAGATCGTGCCCTAACTTACTGGGCCTGATTTATTTCTAAAACCAAGATAATAAAATATCTTTTAAATAAGCATTTTTCATCCGCGTATCGGGAATTTGAGACATTGTGTCCTAACTTACTGGATATGATTCTCTTTCTCGAATAACGTGAAATATCCCCTTTTTCCTGAAAATTTTCAACGTTTTAATACAAGGGTCGTATTTTTAAAATTCTTCAAGGTTCTCAATTTTTGACATTAAGACATTAAGTAATCAACTAGGTACCAATTTTGGGCGTATCGAGGGTGCTAATCCTTCCTCGTACGTAACCGACTCCCGAACCCGTTTTTCTGAATTTCGTGGACCAAACTTGTTGTTTTAATAAAATCAAACCGTTTATTAAAAACAACCCCTCTTCGAGGTGATCCAATCGCACCTCATAAAAAAAAGAGGATTGGTGGCGACTCCCGTTTCTTTTTTTCAAAACCCAAGTCAACCCCATTTTTCATCCTAAAAAATGGTGTCAACACATATAATGAGGAAAATAGATTTTGGCATGGAAAATGTCCACTTCTTTAACAAATTTGATGCATTGATGATTAAATTCAATAATATTTTATCATTATTAAGGTGCTAAAAGTGGCCATCGACATAGCTGAGAAAGCTAGAACAAAGGTGCTAAGATAATCCTATAGGACAAGGACTTTATAATAAAAAGGGAAACATACAAAAGATCAATGGTAAAGTAACCTTTTTTATTTTATTTGAAAGACCAATGTTTGTATTTCTAGGCTGCAGTTGGAGTGTCCAAATAAAATGTTCCATTAAATGCATTTGGTTGAGAGGAAGTATTAGATTATTCAAGTAAAAACACATGAACTATCTTTAAATAAAGGGTGAAGAAGGGTCATATACCTTTCCAATGAAGAATAGAGGTAGTAGATGAGGCATTATCAGATTAGTTTAATGGCTGATGCTTTTGGAGGGAGCATGTTTTCCATGAAGTTGTGATATCCTTTGAGCGCATTGTTCCATATGTTCACCGGGTCCTCATCACGGCCTTCGAGCATCCACTCATTGCGCGCCTTCCAAATACCCCAACACGTCCAAGCAATCCAACTCATTGCTGTATTCGCTCCCGAGTTCTGAAGAAGTTGCTTGATTTTCAGCCACCAATCGGATAAGGATTGGAAATCATTAGGGGAAGGAGTGTAGTTGAACATCGAGGCTCTCCAAGTTGCTTGAGCTGGTGGGCAAAAAAGGAGGATGTGTTCGATGGTTTGCTTTCCTTCTTCACACATTGGACAATTCGAATTCTCTACGATATGTCTCCTGGCTAAATTCTCTGTGGAAGCTATGGCATTACAGCATGCGTCCCGAATAAAAATTTTGATCTTGGGGGTAGCTTTAAGATTCCAAAGATCCTCCCAATCACAATTTTTTCCACAGCTGAGATCCGCAGCAACCTGCATTAATAGAATGGGTTATGGAGGCCGGGAGGATTTTGTAAAGATCTTTCATAGGCCACGTTGTGCTGTGCATTTCTAGGTAGAAACATAAGAGTTTTGGTAGATTCCAAAGAATAAGGTAGGAAAACTGATTAAATTTAAACCAAATTTTGTGTTCTACTCCTTCCACATTCTTTGGAACACTCTCCTGCACTCCAGAGCTATCAACATTTAAGCTCTCAAGATGCTGAAGATCTTTGGCTATTTGAAAACGAAAAAAAGTTTTCAGACATTCAACGTTATGTAATTACAAGGTGTCACATATCACAAAATGAGGCTTCCATTTATACTTTTGCATATAAATTCAACATTAGATGTATTTATAAGGCTACAATTAAAATAAAATTTAGCAAGAGAACATTAAAAATATATAATTCTCTGTACCTTCTGTGTTTAACTGTTCAATGGTGGCATTAAGGTCACCGGCCCAACGTCCTTCAAAATCCGTTTGTGTTAACAGCACTTTATGAAGTTTTGGTGTGCTTAGTGCTCCTTGATAGAAGTTCTTTATTCTGGGACACTGGCTTAAAATAACTTGTTCCAAGGATGGAAACCTTAAAGTGTAATTGCCTGAACAAAAGCTTGTAAGGCTTTGTAAACAATGAAGCTCCAAATGTTTCAGCGCTTTGAAAACAATCTCATATGATGTTTCATCCTCGTTGCTTGAAATTATTTCTCTCATCATTTCACATTCTCTTATCCTCATTGTCACAAGGCACATCGAACTTTGGGCTTTCAAGATGTAATCAACTCTGTCATCTTTTCGCATTTCCAAATATCTAAAGTTGTGAGATTTTCGAAAAATGAATGATCCAATCCTAAACTAATCAAATTGCCACACTGCCAAACTTCAAGACATTCAAGACTTGCACAAATATGGTCAAGCGGGGAGTCTTGCTTCCATAGATGTCTTATGTTGTTAAGCGCATCTAATCTCAACTCCTTGATTTTTGGGATCGTGATGATCATGTCTTTATCTTCAGATGCACCGCTTTCGAAAGAAACTAGCTCTTTGAATTTGCAAGAAACCACATGAAGGATTTCAAGATTGTAAAATCTTTTGAGGAAAGAAATCGGGAAAACAGCTGATTCATGAGAGTAGCAAGAAATCCGAAGAAATTTTATATCGCAAAATAAGTCAGCCTCATACTGGCCATCACTTATCATCGGAATATCATCGTGGCTAAATGAAACCTCCTCCAATTGGGGGACAACCTAAGAAGCAACAAACAAGAGCAATGAGTTTCCTAGAGCATTTGAATTAGAATTTCATTTAAACAGAAAGGCCTAACACAAAAGAATAGCCATAATGCATAATATAAGCCCATAAATGAACTATGAAATCAAATGTTTGAAGTGACGAGTATTTTTAGTTTTAATTTCCATATTAAGAATATGCATGTTCGATTTTTTCTTCAAGGGAAGGCAATAGAATTTATTACCAGGTAAAGAGTTACAAAGAATTCGTTACTAAAATAAAATTCAGAATTGTTAGTGATTATCAGTTAGATAGAGAAAAATATGAATTCGGGAATCATTTTAATTATTTTACATTTCTAGATGAATATTTGGATGTATTAGTTGAGATATACAAAATGATTTAAGTACAATTCATAACCTTTACTAAAAAAAAAGGTGTAGCAGTTCATACCTTGTCTACGAGGGAAAGTGAATCTCGGATTTGGGATTCTTCATGCCCAAATATCTTAATCCTCCCACACCCATCTATCCGCAATTTATTTAATGCAGGCCATGTTGTTCTATTCCTTCCGGGATAGAAACATGATAAGTATGGTAAATTCCAAAATTCAAGCAAGGACAACTGATTAAATACAAACCAAATTTCCTGTTGGTCTGATCCTTCAACATTCTTTGAGACAATCTCCTCCAACCCACAACTTTCAAAAATAAGACTTTCAAGTTGCTGAAGATCTTTGGCAATTGAAAATGGAAACAGAGTTTTCAAGCTCCAACATTCTTGAATCCTTACTTGTCGTAGACTTTTAAAAGAAATATTTCTTTTGCGATACTTAGTCCAGACATGCTTCAACTTTGGTAGGCGAAAGAGATTCACTTCTCTTAATTGACTGTCTACCACATACGTTTCTTCAATATTTAACGATTGCGCTTGGAGTTGGAACACTTCTTCTAGTGAAGCACAATCAGTCGGTATTAATTTCTCCAATTTTCGGAAAACCCCCAAAAGAAAAGGTGGAAAGCTGTTCAACAACACATCACATTCCTTAACAGTCAACTCTTTTAGCATAGAAAATGAATTCGTATGAAGTTTGCTGTGCCATATCTTCTTTGCCTTCATCAAATGGGAGATTGTGATTTTCTCCACATTGGGAAAAGCAACCTACATAATGATAGAAAGAGCTAATTACAATTAGAAAGAAATTATATAAAATGTTAGCTCATTGATATTTAGATAAAGGTATCAGTAAATCATATAATTAAGACAATTAGAATCATTGGTCATCTAATAAGAATCTAAATGAGTTTAATATAAAATTGTCTTCGGTTGACTTTTCTACATATACATACACTAATTTCTAATGTTACATGTATTGCACTTAATTTTACATGTTTAATTTTTAATTGATTGTATATAAAGCATTTTGAATTGATTTATCTTACCGTTTTCACATAAACCTTTTCTTCCTAATAACAGGTGGAAACCACCATTCGAAATACAAGAATGGCACCTAGTGTATCACTCATAGACTCCCTCTAATAAAGATAACTTTCATAATGAAATTTGATATAAATGGGATACGTATATATATATAGGTTTAAAGTTACCAATCAAAGTGATAGGTCAAATATATTAAAGCATATATGCAAATATGTTAGCTAGCTTGTTGTCCCAATTTGTTGGTTTAGAAAAAGAAAAATAAATGGAAATGGGGTTGACTTACATTTGGAAAAGAAAAGAGATTAATTTATCAATCTACTCTAACTTAATATTAAACTTCAACTGCACTATACTATTTAAGTTTGTATAATTTGAATTTTATTTATTTAATTGATACTTTCAAAAAAAAAGTTAATCTTTTATTAAATTTTACTATTCAACATCGTTTTTAAACGATTCTAAGACAAAAATAATAATCTTTCAAATATATTATTTTAAAAATAGCAGTTAATCACTACACAAAACCTTTTAGTTAAGAAAATAGATAATAGCAGATGACATTAACGAGGGATAAAGATATACTCATGAGTCTTGACTAGTCATATGACTTAAATGTATAAATGCGGATTCATTATAAGAAAAACTAACATTATCGGAGAAAAATGCAGCAAGTTTATCAACTTCGTCACCAATTATTGCTTCTTTATCTTCATCTCTTGAAAATGTGGAAGCAAAAGTAGTCATGTTTGAACAGTCAGCTACCTTAATTTTAATCAATGATAGACATTCAAGACTTTTACTTCCCATGTAAAAGCTTGTTATACTTGGACAAGACTCCACTGTAATGGATTGTAGACGAGGGAATATGCTAATGATCTTGCTACTATCTGTTATTGCTTCCTCAACCGTTGTAATTGAACCCTCTTCTTTGATGACTTGTTCCAAATTACTGCATCTCTTGATTTCTATTTTTCGAAGTTTCCCTAGGGTGAAGGCCGTTGAGAGGTTAAAAATGGATCTCAAATTGTTGGAATCACAAACCTCCAGAAATTCTAGGGTTGTAAAATCCAACATTTCTTGAGGATTTCTACTCCATATGTTTACCAGCTCCGGAAACTCTGACAACTTCAAATGCTTTAGACCACGGTATCCAACCTAAGAAGCAACATATAAAAAGACGAACTTTCATACCAACATATTTAACATGAGCCTTACAAGGTTAACATGAAAATAAATTATGCAAAACGTAATTAAAAGGTTCATATTTTTCAATGATTTTTCCATTTAGTACCTGCTCTTTGTATAACTTCTCCACGGTGGCATTAAGGTCACCGGCCCAACGTTCCTTAGAATCTGTTTCTGTTGACTGCAACTTATGCAGTTTTGGTGTGCTTAGTGGTCCTTGATAGAACTACTTCATTCTAGGACACTGGCTCAAAATAACTTGTTCCAAGGACGGAAACCTTAAAGTGTAATTGCCTGAACAAAAACTTGTGAGGCTTTGTAAACAATGAAGCTCCAAATGTTTCAGTGCTTTGAAAACAATCTCATATGATGTTTCATCCCCGTTGCTTGAAATTATTTCTCTCATCATTTCACATTCTCTTATCCTTATTGTCTGTTAGGATCGTCCCGATTAAGCAACGAACAAGTAAAAATAGTAGAAGAAATTGAGAAGATGAACACACAAATTTAACGTGGAAAAACCCATCAAAAGAGGATAAAAAACCACGGGCAAAGATAATTTTACTATAATGGCAAAAGAATTAAGAGTACAAAAGATGGAGATAAAAACTAAACCCCGAAAACCCGAAAAACAAAGAACCCTCAAACGTAAACACAAAATTCTCTGAATGTGTTATGAGTTCTAATCTAATAGGTGTCTCTTAATTCTAAGATTGTAAAGGAGCCTATTTATAGGCTAAATTAGTAAGTCAAATAAACTATACTAATAAATGCTAAATATATTATACTAATAAATACTAAATCTTCTAGAAAGAAAATATATTTTTGTTTAACTTGACTTGCAAGCAATCTCTTAGAATTTGGGTCACACAATTCTAACAATCTCCACCTTGACACGAATTCTTTCAATGCCATCTTTGCCAAAACCCGCCACGGGCCTATCTTGAACTATGCAGGGAATTAACTGAGTCGAATCTATGCTTAGAAGCTGAAAGACTTCTAGCCTTCGACTTGTGCACTGCCAAATCAAAACTAACCCGGGTCTGATTTTCACGAATACAGTGCCCTAACTTTTCAAAACCTGCATCCAAAAGAGAACCTCTCTTCAACGAAACGGTCATACCTTTTTCCCTCCTATGACCAAGTTGCCTCCGCTTCAAATGAGTAGACTTTGACTCCGTAACGGACGAGGGACGTCCGATTTCACCGGTCACTGTAGAACCTTCCAGAATATAAAGACTGCCGGTTCTTTTACCTTTTAACAAAATGAGAGCTCCACGAGATACTTTAATGTCGCTCGACTCGATGTTGATTCTGCATCCTTTCAAGTCTAAAATACTCAAGGAGATGAGATTCTTTCGTAAATCAGGTACATACCTGACATCTGAGAGTGTCCTAATCGTCCCATCGTGTATCCTAATTTTAACAGTACCAATACCGATTATTTTACTATATGAATCGTTTCCCATGTGCACAACTCCACCTTCAACTGAACTGTATGTGGAGAACCATTCTCTATTAGGACACATGTGGAAAGAACATCCTGAATCTAGGATCCACTCAGACGTAAGCTTGGAATTATCGCTCGTTGACACTAACAAGAAATCATCATCGCCTTCATCGACCAAATTAGCACCAGCTACATCTTCCTCGTTACTCTCAGCAGCTTTTTTTATTTCGCAGTTTATAACAATCTGCTTTGACGTGACCTAACTTTTTACAATAGCGACACCTTTTGTCTCGTTTCTTTGATGCTACCAAAATGGAAGCTTGCCTATCTGCTTTGCTATTCAAACCAAACTCATTGTCGAGTTTGTCTCTACTCAACAAATGACCCTTCACATCTTCGAACAAGAGTTTGTCTCTGCCATAAATCAGGGTTTCCCTGAAAGACTTGTATGAAGAGGGTAAAGAGCATAATAACAGCATAGCTTGATCTTCATCGTCAATATGAACCTCAACGTTCTTTAAATCATTTAAAAGAGTGATGAATTGACTGATGTGATCTTTAAGAAGCTCACCTTCGTTCATGCGAAACGTAAATAGACGTTGTTTCAACACTAAACGGTTAGCCAGAGACTTAGTCGCATAAAGAGTTTCTAACCTTTTCCACAAGGCGAATGAGGTCTTCTCCATCAATACCTCCTGCAATACTGTATTCGCGAGGCACAACTGGATTGCAGACAAGGCCTTTTCATCAAGCTCTTCCCATTCTGTTTGATTTAGATTCTCAGGCTTTTTCCCTGTAACAACATTTTTCAAGCCATTTTGAACTAGAATTGCCATCATCCGAACTTGCCACAGATTGAAATTTGTCTCACCATCGAACTTCTCAATTTCAAACCTTGTTGCTGCCATCTCTGAACGGGCTGATCTATGAAAGTTAAACTAGCTCTGATACCACTTGTTAGGATCGTCCCGATTAAGCAACGAACAAGTAAAAATAGTAGAAAAAAGTGAGAAGATGAACACACAAATTTAACGTGGAAAAACCCCTCAAAAGAGGATAAAAAACCACGGGCAAAGATAATTTTACTATAATGGCAAAAGAATGAAGAGTACAAAAGATGGAGATAAAAACTAAACCCCGAAAACCCGAAAAACAAAGAACCCTCAAACGTAAACACAAAATTCTCTGAATGTGTTATGAGTTCTAATCTAATGGGTGTCTCTTAATTCTAAGATTGTAAAGGAGCCTATTTATAGGCTAAATTAGTAAGTCAAATAAACTATACTAATAAATGCTAAATATATTATACTAATAAATACTAAATCTTCTAGAAAGAAAATATATTTTTGTTTAACTTGACTTGCAAGCAATCTCTTAGAATTTGGGTCACACAATTCTAACATTGTCACAAGGTACATCGAACTTTGGGCTTTCAAGGATTTAATCAACTCTGTCATTTTTTTGCATTTCCAAATATCTAAAGTTGTAAGATTTTCAAAAAATGAATGATCAAATCCTAAACTAATCAAATTGTCACACTCCCAAACTTCAAGGCATTTAAGACTTGCACAAACATGGTCAAGCGGGGAGTCTTGCTTCCATAGATGTCTTATGTTGTTAAGCATATTTAATCTCAACTCCTTGATTTTTGGGATCGTGATGATCATGTCTTTATCTTCAGATGCTTTGCTTTCGAAAGAAGCTAGCTCTTTGAAATTGCAAAAAACCACATGAAGGATTTCAAGATTGTAAAACCTTTTGAGGAAAGAAATCGGGAAAACAGCTGATTCATCGGAATACCAAGAAATCTCAAGAAATTTTATATTGCAAAATAAGTCAGCCTCATACTGGCCATCACTTATCATCGCAATATCATCCTGGCTAAATGAAACCCTCTCCAATTGGGGGATAACCTAAGAAGCATCAAATAAAAACAATGAGTTCCGTACAGTATTTGAATTAGAATTTCATTTAAGCAGAAAGGCCTAACACAAAAGAATAGCCATAAGGCATAATCTAAGCCGATAAATGAACTATGAAATAAAATATTTGAAGTGATGTGTATTCGTACTTTTAATTTCTATACTAAGAATATGCACGTTAGATTTTCTCTAAAAAAATGCAATAGAATTTATAAATAGGTATAGTATTACAAGGAATTCGTTACTAAAATAAAATATAGAACCGTTAGAGATTATCGGTTAGATAAGGAAAAATATGAATTTCTTGATTATTTTCGTTAATTTACATTTTCAAATGAATAATTGGATGTATTAGTTGAGAGGTATTAAATCATTTAAATACAATTTAAAAATTTTGCTAAAAAAAAGTGAGGCAATCCATACCTTTTCTATGAGGAAAAGTGAATGTTGGATTTGGGATTCTTCATGCCCAAATATCTTAACCCTCTCACAGCGATATATATCCAATTTACTTAATGCAGGCCATGTTGTTCTATGCCTTCCAGGATAGAAACATGATAAGTTTGGTAAATTCCAAAACTCAAGCAAGGACAACTGATTAAATTTAAACCAAATTTCCTGTTGGTCTGATCCTTCAACATTCTTTGAAACAATCTCCTCCAACCCACTTTTATGAATAGTAAGACTTTCAAGTTGCTGAAGATCTTTGGCAATTGAAAATGGAAACAGAGTTGTCAAGCTCGAACATTCCTCAATGCTTACTTGTCGTAGACTTTTAAAAGAAATATTTCCTTTGTGATACTTGGTTCAGACATGCTTCAACTTTGGTAGGCGTAAGAGTTCCACTTCTCTTAATTGACTGTCTACCACATACGTTTCTTCAATATTTAACCCTTGCGCTTGGAGTTGGAACACTTCTTCTAGTGAAGCACAATCAGTCACTAGTAATTTCTCCAACTTTTGGAAAACCCCTAAAACTAAAGGTGGAAAGATGTTCAACAACACATCACATTCCTTAACAGTCAACTCTTTTAACATAGAAAAGGAATTTGCATGAAGTTGGCCGTGCCATATCCTCTTTACGTTCCTCAAATGAGAAATTGTAATTTTCTCTAAATTAGGAAAAGCAACCTACAATGAATTATTAATGGCAATGGAAGCGATGATTAAAAGAGCTAAATATAACAATATATAGAAAAGAAAAAAGAAAAATTCATTGCGTTGAAAATAGTACCTTATTGTTGAAAAAAACTGCATCGGTGGGGATTTCTTTACTCTTGGAATTATGGATGAATCCCTTCAATTTTGGACAGCTTTCTATCTCAAGAGTTTTCAAACTTGGAAATTTAACAGTATAATCTTCATGGCAAAATCCGATTAGTTTCTTAAGTCCTTTCAATTTGATGGTTTTTAATCGAGGGAAGCAGATTAAATATCTATTTCTGAATGCTTCTTCGATTATACTTTCCGTTGATATTATCTCCTGTATGCACTTGCATTCACTTATTTTCAAGCGCTCAAGCTGTTGGAGATATTCAACCATGGAGTCAGATAAGACGTGCTTTAAGTTGGAGCAGCCCTTGATAATCATCTTTTTCAATTTTTGAGTTGAACAAAACGCTTGGGGAAACCATATTCTTTCAATGCTAGTTAAAGAATATAGTTTCAACTCACTAGATTAGGAAACAGTGCCTGCACAAATTTACTTATATATTTACCAAATCTGATCTGATTTAAGTTTGATTTTTTTTTCAAATGTTGCGAAAGGGTGACAAAATCTGTTAAGTTTTTCTGACAATTAACATTATTCAGCATCAACATTGAGAAAATAGTATAATAAATACATTAAATAAAGAGAGCAGAGCTCAAACTTTTAGTTGAAAAAGAGTTGCTGATATAAAAATTAAATTTAAAAAAGAGTAGAAAAAAATATCACATACCTTTGGGTTAAAAAGGGTTGTTCCCTGTGGAGATATGGAAGTGGAACTTTCATTTTCAGAGCAAAAGCTAATGAGCTTTGGTAGGCCCTGGAGCATCAAAGTCTCTAGTTGAAATTTAATTTTGTGAGCATCATCATCATCATCTTTAAAGATATACTGGATCATTGCACCCTTCTGGTGTTGAAAAGACAAATTAAAAGGGGTGTTGAAAAGTCAAAAAAATGGGAGGTGCAAGTGGCACCGAAAGAAAAAAATGGTAGGCAATTGTTTAAAGTTGAATGGGATAATTGCAATTTTGGTTCCTAATTTTTTAGGCCATTTGCAAGTTAGTCCCTGAACCTCAACTATAAATAGGCCTAACCATTTCTCATTTACACCATCCCAACCAATCTTTCTCTCTTAGTTTTCTCTCTTCTCCCATTTGAGAATTCTTAAGGAATTCTATTTGTTTGTAATATTTTGGAGATAGTAAAGTTATCATCTGGTGTTAGTGCCCGAGGACGTAGGTATAATTTACCGAACCTCGTTAAAACTCTTATGTTCTTTTTGTCTATTTTTCTTTCAATATTTGAGGGTATAATAGTAGTATTTAATTGTGCTATTAAATTACGTTAGAAGAAATATTCTGACTAAGGAAAGACTTGGTATTTAAGAGATCCTTGTGATCCACCTCTCTTCCCTGGGAATTAAACTTTGTGTGATTTTTTAGTACAATAATTTACACGCTTCCGACCCTATTGGAACAACAAGTGGTATCAGAGCCGAAGGTTAATCGTAGTATGCTCTGTGGTTGCAGTTTAAACTGATCTTCCACATCAGAAAAGATTTCCTTAGGTATATTGAAAGATTATGGAGAAAACGGTCGGTGTAGGAGCTTCAACATCGTCCATGTGGACAAGACCGACAATTGCAAATGCAAGATTGGCCGTGGAGATCTTTCATGGCACGGGCCATTTTGGTATGTGGCAAAGTGAGGTTCTAGATGCCCTTTTTCAGCAGGGTCTAGACATTGCCATTGATGAAGAGAAACCAGATGATGTACAGGAGAAAGATTGGAAGGCGATCAATCGGTTGGCATGTGGCACAATTCGATCATGCCTTTTTCGAAAGCAGAGGTATGCTTTTTCAAAGGAGACTTCTGCAAATAAGTTGTGGGTGGCACTTGAAGAAAAATTTTTGAAGAAAAACAGTCAAAATAAGCTCCACTTGAAGAAAAGACTGTTTCGCTTCACATACGTCCCAAGTACCACAATGAATGATCACATCACCAAATTTAATCAGTTAGTCACTGATTTGCTGAATATGGATGAGACATTCAAAGATAAAGATTTGGCTTTGATGCTGTTGGGGTCACTTCCTGAGGAGTTTGAGTTCCTAGAAACTACTCTACTTCATGGCAGGAGTGATATATCTCTGAGCGAAGTCTGTGCGGCCTTATACAGTTATGAACAGAGAAAGAAGGACAAACAGAAAAACTCAATCAGAGATACAGAAGCTTTAGTAGTCCGAGGTCGTTCATACACTCAGAAGAAAACTCAAAAGGGGAGATCAAAGTCAAAGTCCAGACTCGGGAAAGATGAATGTGCTTTTTGTCATGAGAAAGGCCACTGGAAGAAAAATTGTCCAAAGCTGAAGAATAAGGGAAAAGCTGCTGTAGATGCTTGTGTTGCTAAGCATGATACTAGTGACTCTGAACTATCACTGGTTGCATCATTATCGCCGTTCCATTCAGATGAATGGATATTGGATTCGGGTTGTACCTATCATATGTCCCCTAACCGGGAGTGGTTCTCTGATTTAGTAGAACTAAATGGAGGAGTTGTTTATATGGGCAATGACAATGCCTGTAAAACTGTTGGGATAGGTTCAATCCAATTAAAGAATCAAGATGGATCAACCAGAGTTCTGACTGATGTTCGGTACATGCCCAGTTTGAAGAAAAATTTCATCTCATTGGGAGCCTTGGAATCCAATGGTTCAATTGTTACTATGAGAGATGGGATTTTGAAAGTGACATCTGGCGCACTTGTGATATTGAAGGGCATCAGGAAAAATAACTTGTATTACTACCAAGGTAGTACAGTTATTGGAGCAGTCGCTACAGCTTCCGGTAATAAAGAATTGGACTCAATGCAGTTGTGGCATATGAAGTTGGGACATGCCAGCGAAAAATCCTTGCAAATTCTGGCAAAGCAAGGATTGTTGAAAGGTGCAAAGGCTTACAAATTAAAATTTTGCGAGCATTGTGTTCTGGGAAAGCAAAAGAGAGTGAAATTCGGTACTGCTATCCATAATACAAAAGGTATTTTGGAATATGTTCACTCAGATGTGTGGGGGCCTTCCAAGACACCTTCATTGGGAGGAAAACACTACTTTGTTACTTTTTTGATGACTTTTCCAGAAGAGTTTGGGTGTATACCATGAGAACTAAGGATGAAGTGCTTAGAGTTTTTCTTAAATGGAAAACTATGATCGAAAACCAGACTGGCAAGAAAATCAAGCGGCTTAGGACGGACAATGGAGGGGAATATAAAAGTGATCCGTTCTTCGATGTGTGCCAAGAGTATGGTATTGTTCGACACTTCACAGTTAGGGATACACCACAGCAGAATGGATTGGCAGCGCGTATGAATCGAACATTGCTGGAGAAAGTTCGATGTATGTTGTCCAATGCTGGGTTGGGCAAGCAATTTTGGGCTGAGGCTGTGACATACGCTGGCCATCTTGTTAATCGTTTGCCATCATCTGCATTAGGAAGAAAAACTCCTATGGAGGTATGGTCTGGAAAACCGGCTACAGATTATGATTCCTTACATGTGTTTGGATCCACTGCATATTACCATGTGAATGAGTCAAAGTTAGATCCGAGGGCAAAGAAAGCTCTCTTTATGGGAATCACTTCTGGAGTGAAGGGATTTCGACTTTGGTGCTTAAGCACAAAGAAAATGATCTGTAGCAGAGATGTTACCTTTGATGAATCTGCCACATTGAAAAAGGTAGCAGATAAAGATATTCAGACGAGCAATACTCCACAGCAGGTGGAGTGTACTCCAAAACAGGTGGAGTTTGAGCAGATGGGGATTTGCCCAGTTAATAAGTCTAATTCTCCAGCCACAATGGAGGAATTAGAGGTTGAAGAGGTTCTGACCCAAGAACCACTAAGTACACCAGAACCAGTTGCAGTTGCAAGGCCACGGAGAGAAATTCGTAAACCTGCTCGATTTACTGATATGGTGGCCTACGCCCTTCCCGTTGTTGATGATATTCCTATCACTTATCAAGAAGCAATGCAAAGCTTAGAAAGTGATAAATGGAAAAGCGCCATGGATGAAGAAATGCAGTCTCTCCTGAAGAACAATACTTGGGAATTGGCGCAATTACCGAAAGGTAAAAGGGCAATCGGATGCAAGTGGGTATTCGCAAAGAAAGATGGATCTCCTAGCAAGAAGGATATTCGCTACAAGGCAAGATTGGTAGCTAAAGGCTACTCTCAGAAGGAGGGAATTGACTACAATGATGTATTTTCCCCTGTTGTGAAGCATTCCTCCATTAGAATTTTGTTGGCCTTGGTAGCACAGTTGAATTTGGAACTAGCTCAACTTGATGTTAAGACGGCTTTCTTGCATGGTGAGTTAGAAGAGGAGATCTATATGACTCATCCCGAAGGATACACAGATGCTGGTGGTAGAAATTGGGTTTGTAAGCTAAACAAATCGCTATATGGATTGAAGCAATCCCCGAGGCAGTGGTACAAGCGATTTGATAGCTTTATGATAAGGCAGAAGTACACAAGAAGCAAATATGACAATTGTGTGTATTTGCAGAAGCTGCATGACGGATCTTTCATTTATCTACTCTTGTATGTTGATGATATGTTAATCGCTTCGAAGAGCCAAAAAGAGATAGATAAGCTGAAGGCTCAGTTGAATCAAGAGTTCGAGATGAAAGATCTAGGTGAGGCCAAGAAGATTCTCGGCATGGAGATAAGTAGAGATAGACAGAGAGGCAAGCTTTGTTTGAATCAGAAGCAATATCTGAAAAAGGTATTACAATGTTTTGGTGTAAATGAAAACACAAAACATGTAAGTACCCCACTTGCTTCTCATTTGAAACTTAGTGCTCAATTATCTCCGAAAATTGAAGAAGAAAGAGAATATATGGCAAAAGTCCCATATGCTAATGCAGTTGGGAGTTTGATGTATGCGATGGTGTGTACGAGGCCTGACATTTCACAAGCTGTTGGAGTTGTGAGCAGGTATATGCATGATCCTAGAAAAGGACATTGGCAAGCTGTGAAATGGATTCTACGGTATCTTTGAAAAACCGTAGATGATGGTTTAATTTTTGAACAGGATGAAGCACTTGGTCAGTTTATAGTTGGATATGTTGATTCTGACTTTGCTGGTGATTTAGATAAACGTCGTTCAACTACGGGGTATCTGTTTACTCTTGCGAAAGCCCCAGTGAGTTGGAAGTCTACCTTACAGTCTACAGTAGCTGTGTCTACTACAGATGCAGAATATATGGCAGTTACAGAAGCTGTTAAGGAGGCTATTTGGCTTAATGGATTGTTGAAAGACTTAGGAGTTGTTCAAAGTCACATAAGTTTATATTGTGACAGTCAGAGCGCTATTCATTTAGCGAAAAATCAAGTCTATCATTCAAGAACCAAGCATATCGACGTAAGATATCACTTTGTGCAGGAAGTCTTTGAAAAAGGAAAAATTCTACTTCAGAAGATTCCGATAGCAGATAATCCCGCAGATATGATGACCAAGGTGGTAACAACAATCAAGTTTAATCATTGTTTGAACTTGATTAACATCCTGAGAATTTGAGCACCATTAGGTGTATGGCGCTCGAGAGCGCATTTGGAGGCACTACAAAAGATAGCTTTATCGAATTTGGGAAGTTGAAGGAAGTATGTGAAGATGTGATTATCCTAATCAAATCTTCAAGGTGGAGATTGTTGAAAAGACAAATTAAAAGGGGTGTTGAAAAGTCAAAAAAATGGGAGGTGCAAGTGGCACCGAAAGAAAAAAATGGTAGGCAAGTTGTTTAAAGTTGAATGGGATAATTGCAATTTTGGTCCCTAATTTTTTGGGCCATTTGCAAGTTAGTCCCTGAACCTCAACTATAAATAGGCCTAACCATTTCTCATTTACACCATCCTAACCAATCTTTCCCTCTTAGTTTTCTCTCTTCTCCCATTTGAGAATTCTTAAGGAATTCTATTTGTTTGTAATATTTTGGAGATAGTAAAGTTATCATCTGGTGTTAGTGCCCGAGGACGTAGGTATAATTTACCGAACCTCGTTAAAACTTTTATGTTCTTTTTGTCCTATTTTTCTTTCAATATTTGAGGGTATAATAGTAGTATTTAATTGTGCTATTAAATTACGTTAGAAGGAATATTCTGACTAAGGAAAGACTTGGTATTTAAGAGATCCTTGTGATCCACCTCTCTTCCCTGGGAATTGAACTTTGTGTGATTTTTTAGTACAATAATTTACACGCTTCCGACCCTATTGGAACAACATCTGGATATGCAGATTCTTCAACTGTTGAAAATAATCCCCAACTTCTGATTCATGTAGCAAAAACTCCACACCTTTCGCTTCATCTATATATAAATTTTCAGCTTTCTTCAATAAAACTTTGACTCCATTATTAAGAGACCTAATTCTTGTCTGTAGGCTAAGCTTTAGGGTTTTGGAGTATCCACGAACCCAAACCCAATCCCAATCCCAGTCTGATGATTCGCTGATGAAAATAATGTATCTTTGCAACTTTTCAAAGGAGAAGCCTTTGGGAATAACCTTGGCATTAGGCAAATGAATTTCTAAAGTAGTTAAACATGACAAAGCATTTAACTCAGCAACACTACAGTTGCTTTCCTGACTGGAGTTTCCCTCTGCTCCCCATCCAACAAAACAGTGAGCCACATACAGTTCTTCTAATCTAGACAATTTGCAAAAAACACCAGGTGGGATTCTTTTGAGGTTGGAACAACTAGTTAAATCTAACCACTTTAGCTTAGTCAGTTGTCCTATTTCCTCCGGTAGCATTTCAATATCAGAACTATCAAAGCTAAGAATTTCCAGATTCTTGAGCTCTCCGATAAGGGTAATGTCTCCCAACACACAACCATAGAAGCATAATGTTCGAAGGTTTGGTAGCAAGGAAATTGATGAAGGCAAGGACAGTAAATTCATGTCAAACAAAGATAGCGCTTTGAGATTTTTCATTTCCTTAAAAAAGTTTGCTGGTATATTCATCAAAGGATCCTTGCTATACATATTGAAAAGTGTAAGTTTGGGGCATTTTAACTGATCAGGAAGCTTGTTGATACTAGGAAACAACAAAGATATTTTGTCACACTCTTTCATCGTTTCATCATCTGGCCAATAATTCAAAACATCTTCACATCTTAAGACAAACACGTGGTTGGCAGCAATTGACATGGCTACATCGCAAATAAGATCGTGCATATCAACGCGTAGATTGTTATAACTGTCAAGTAACAAACAAGAAGCTTTGAGATGACTCACCACTGTCAACAGTCTGTTTCGTGTTTCTTCAATTGTGCTGATACCAGGAAATAACCCTAACCCCATTGCACACATAAGCAAAGCCTCAAGATGAAGATTATGACCCAAAAGACTGCAAAGTAACAAAGTCTGTTTATGGTCCTCGCTTTGTAAACGATCGTAACTCCATTGTATAGTTGAATATACAGTTCCTGGTACTCCTTTGAAGTTGCTCGACGATGGCTTGCTTAGTTGTCGCAAAGCATCCTCCCATACATATGGAGGTTCATTTCTCAAAGACGTTGCAAGTGTTCTTATGGCGATTGGTAGACCACCACATTTTTTAGCTACCTCAGTTGCTATAGGTAACAAGTCAGAACTTTCAACACCGTCCCCTGCAATCTTCTTGAAGAACTCCCAAGCTTCTTCATGTTCTAAAACTCCGATTAGAAAAACCTGTTTAGCATCCATGTCCTTCTTCAAAACATTATGATCTCTGGATGTCAGCAGTATGGTGCATCTCTGATTCTCGTCTCCCAAAGAAATCCCTACTTCCATCAGGTCTAATTTTGCCCAAATGTCATCTAAAACAACAAGAATCTTCTTCTCTTTCTTCAACCTTTGGCACAACCGATTTGCTCTTCCACTCGTACTTTGCTCCTCAAATTTCAACCCCGACATATCTGCAATTTGATCTTGAATTTTCCGGACGTCAGGAGTTTGAGTCACAGCAGCCATAACCACCGAGTCGAATAACTTATCTGCTTTGACTTGTCTAATAACTTCTTCGACAAGCGTGGTCTTGCCGACACCGGGCATTCCATAGACCCCTATAATGTTGAGATTAGGATCTTTCACCGCCTCCATGATATCGTTAAACACCACTTTTCTTGAATTGAAGTCATCAAAATCTTTGGGAGGCACATCCACTACGGGCTGCGGGACATCCCGATATGATACTTTGACAAACCTGCCTTGCTGGAGGAGTTCATCAACGGCACCGGCACCTTCTTCTGCTTTTTTGCTAAGCTGATAGCGAGCATTGAAATCAGGGCACAAGCCGATGAAGCACTTGTTCTTTGCTTCGTCTTCAAGACCCTTCACTTCCTTCAACTCTGAACCGATCATTGTGTAGGCTTTCGCCAACCAAGTGTTGACTTCGGAGTATATATTCTCGTCGTTCTTTCGAGCAGCATCAACATCTAGCAGCACTCTGTCTCTTTCGTCTTTCAACATCTCGACTTTCTTCTCGAAATCCGAAAACAGTCTTCTATAGCTGAAATTACGTCTAATTTTTCGGAATACGTATCTCACAACTCCGGTAACAATGTTGCCAGCAGCGCCCGTAATAATTTCCCTTTTTTTTGAGAAAGGGGGGTCTTCTAAAGCAAAAAGCGAAAGGGAAGGAATAACAGAGGGGGAGCAGATTCAGGTAATAAGGAAACAACGAAACTGTTGTTAGAAACTCCAAGCTAATGCGGGGTAGAAGATGATGATGTTGTTCCAATAGGGTCAGAAGCGTGTAAATTATTGTACTAAAAAATCACACAAAATTCAATTCTCAGGGAAGAGAGGTGGATCACAAGGATCTTTTAAATACCAAATCTTTACTTAGTCAGAATATCTCTTTTATAGTAATTTAATAGTTTGCAAATGACCTAAAAAATTAGGGACCAAAATTGTAATTATCCCATTTAACTTTAAACAAATTGCCTACCACGTTTTTTTTTCTTTCGGTGCCACTTGCATCTCCCATTTTTAACTTTTCAACGCCCTTTTTAATTTGACTTTTCAACAGATGAGATATTGTATCACAAGAAATCAACTAAGTTACACATGAGAACAAGTGAAGTATTGGGAAAAAGAGGTAGCTAAGAAAGGAAGAGAGAGGAGAAAACAGATGTGGGCTCTGGATAGGCAGTGGAGGGATATGTAAATAACTGAGGTTTATATAACGACGATGAGAAAACTGCAAATATTTGACCACAGATCGATCGATGAATTTGGCTCGGGACAAGTGAACAAGTTACACATGACACTAATTAATAACTTAATATTTATGTTTATAAACAATTTCTTTTCGTATGTTTGTTCTAAATTTAAGTGCTGCTGTCACCTTCTTTCTGTCTTTTACTTTTTTGTTTTTCAAAAGAAATTAAAAGGAGTCGTCGATTGATTGGGGGCTTTGGCTTTTAAAAAGATTGAAGAACAGAGCATGAAATTAGGAGGAGAAAGAAAGAAGCAAAAGATGTAACAATCAATTTATCCAAAACCTACTTTGATACATTTAACAACATTGTTGAAGTGATCATAAATTTTCAAATCTTAGATATATCATTTTCCTAGTGTCTTCTCTAACATGCATAGAGAAGAAAAATAACATGCAATATAAGAATCCACGTCTATAAATGTAGGTAAAAGGTTTTCAGTGAGTTTCACAACTAATTTATATTTGTCCGAGTGACTTTTTCGAAGCTTTAAAATACCATTATAAGTTGCATTCAAGCAATTAATTATCAACGTAAAATTACAATAATTATTTTTTTAATACGTGAATGATTCCAACTTAATATAATTTTAAGAAAAATAAGTGTCTAATCAATAAATTCTTAAACTTGGTGTTCCCGTAGTTGTTGATATTATTGTTTGTCCTTCCTAGCAACTAAGCAACTATTATTGGTGCTCAAAAATATGTGGCACCAAATTATGAGCCTATATTTGCTCCATATTTTTGAATTATTTAAGTATAGTTAGGAAAATAAAATTATATTTACATAATAATTTATTTGATTTTTTTAATTTTATAAAATAAAATTGTTGAGTCATTTATCTATTTTATTTATTTATTTTAACTTTTAAACTAGCATTTTTTTATAATACTTGCGTCAACAATTAATTAAAATTTTTCAAAATTTTAAAAATTATAGAATATTATTATAATTTTTAATATTAAATAAATTTTATAAATTTTTCACTTTTTAAAAAAATTGATAATTTTTAAATTTTCAAAAAAAAATATTTTTTTAAAAATTTATTAATTTTTTTCATGATATATATGTAGATGCTATGTCAATAAAATTAATAAATATTACATACTCTATTTATTTTAAAAATATTTGATAAAAACATAAATTTAAATATTAAAATATATATAATATAAATAAAAAACTTAAATAATTTTTTTTAAATTAAAGGGCTAAATAAATTTAAAATCACAAAAAAGATCATGATGTATGACTATGAATTTGTGTGATACTTTAAAAGGGGAATAAAATAGTCATTTTAACTACCACAATTCACTCATTCAATTTTATAAAAATTATCATTTTAACTCTTTATTTAATTTTTCACCTCTTTTAACATTTGAATTTGTATTTTTTGTCAAATCATCCCAAAATAGATGAGGTGATCAAAATGAAAATGATCTAAAAATTAGGTAACCATAAATAAAAATATAAACATGATTTGACATATACAATCAATCGCCGTTAAAGATTTAATACTTGAATGAACTATTAAAATCTAATAGTTATAAGATTTTAAAAAATTCACTTCTATTATTTTATCGAGTTGGTATTGTTATTTTTTAATAAAAATTTTATAACTTATTTATGATTCTTTAAATAATTTTAAAATTTTAAAAGGGTTTAATTGGTTCTGTTTAATTTGTTAGTAAGTCCCTTTTTTATTATTAGTTTCAAAAAATTTTAATTTACTTCTAATAAAAAAATAAGAATAAAATTGAATCGTGATCCGCTGTCGAACTTATTCCAATTCAATGAGCATTCTCAATATTATGCCTTGAAGAGGACTCGAACCTCCACGCTCTTTATCACGAGATTTTGAGTCTCGTGTGTCTACCATTTCACGACCAATGTATCTTGAAAGTGAATCGTATTCCATGAATATGATATCTATCTAGTGTGATGTATGGAATATTTGACAAAGGTGGAGTGTTGGAGTATTTCTATTGACCGGTCATGTCATATAGGCCCGAGTCGGACATCCAATTGCTTCGATTTGAAGTATCCGGAGGATGTCTATATTAAGATTATATTAAATATATATAGATTATATTAAAAAGATGGACAATCAAACCTATTTATTTCTCGATTCAATAGAAGAAAAAAGAAAAGAGGTGAATAGGGTCCCAAATAACGAGAGATATGTAAAAAGAAGGCCCGATTACGCCCATTCCTAATCTTAAATGGAATGTAACGACGTAGGGATCCATATGTAAACATAGTATCTATTTAGATACGCTCGAATGACCCCTTCTCATAATGAGAATGTATATAGCCCTATTCCGGTCTGGTCCGGTATGGAATGAACTTATAATTATGGAATCGACTCGATCATCAGATTATAGATTATAAGTTCATAACCCCAGCCCATTCCCATTTTGGGCGGAACAGATCTACTAATTCTTTGATTCCAGTTAATAAAGAGGGACCTTGAACTAAGAAATAGATTCTAGAAGCTAATTAGAAGCTAAACTAAAAAAGGGTATCCTGAGCAATTGCAATAATCGGGTTCACTACATATATTATTATACTGTTTTGCTCAAGAAATAAATTACTCAGGACTAAAATGTAATACAAGGTATACAGCTGTTATCAACTAAGATTAAGATTAATGTGATAATTTGAATTGCCTTAAATTTGAGTCCCACAAATAATTGTACCACGAAACACCAGAACAACAAATAATTGAATTGCCTTCAATTTGAATCCCTCTAATAATTGTACCACAAAACACCATACCATAAATTTTATTTTTTTCCTTTTTTGTATAAACCAACTCTTACAATCAAAACTCGTGACATTGACTGAACACGTCTTGTCATGTGTCAATAATGAAGTTCTAAAGAGTTCTAATATTCTAAAAAAAAAATTAAAAATTAAGAAAAAATTTACTTACACCGATATAAAATAAAAGTGATTTTACACTTATTTGTAATTTTTTATATTGATAATATTTTAACAACTCAACCATTGAATTTATCAAGATATTTATACTTATCATGAATGTAGATTTTTGAATTGATTCAATATCTCTATTATGTCAATCTAAAATATAATGTATATTAATATATTTTTAACAGTTAAAAGTTTTTACATAAATAAATAGTTAAATATTTTTAATTTACGTTAAACTTGACATGCATGATAATAAAGCATGAAATAAGATGTTGAATTCTTAAAATATTAATCGTATAAAATATTACAGAAATGTGTAAAATCACTTTAGTTTTATACTAATGTAAGTGAATCCTTCACTAAAAATTAACTTCATCTTTTAAATAACTTTTTTATTTGACATATTCCTATTAAAAAAAATCTTGTGTTTGGCCCTTGGGATTGAAAAAAATTAGCAAAGTATGATGACGTCACGAACTAACTAAAATACGACAAAGGCAAGCACACCTATCGAATGATAGTATAGCTATGGTAAGTCGAGAATATCGTATCCACGAGGACTAAAAGTACTAGTAGTTACTATCTTTTTATTATCTAGCCGAATAAATCGAATGGATTTATTTTAATACAATCTTAACTAACCTAATTATTAAGACGAGACAGAGAATAAAGTAGGAAAATATTTGAAGAAAACCGATGAGAAAGACAATACCCAAGAAAAAATCCACCTAGACTTTACTTATTATTCTAAATCTGAATTAAACGATTTATTCACTTGTCTTGATCCGTAGAAATCCTTAACTTATGTTAATATTTCTTTAGGTTAGATTAATTGAAATCTCTTTCTAATTAAAACCCTATTGTCGCATTAACTCGATCTATGGATTCCCCTATTAGATTTGAGTCTAATTCGGTAGATTTATGTCGTCCTATTTCTAGGATTGAATGCAACTCCACTCAATTATGCCAGATCTACTCTTAAACAGGAACTTTTGCTCCATTGAATAAGCACATCAATCATGAATTAATATCCTAAAAACATTAAAACATGAAAAAGAACACATAATTGAGATCAATAACAAATATTTATCAAGTAATTCAGAAAAATCAAATAATAAGATCCGTCTGAGGTTTCATCCTCCCTAGGTATCTAGGGAATTTAATTCATGCTTTTTGGGGAAAACATCTCAAAATTAGGAAAACAACAAAATATAAAGAAACCCAAAAACTTCGAGAGAAATTGAATGGAGATCTTCAGTTTCGAAAGGAGATCATGCTTCTGAGTTGAATCCGTTAGCGTTCTTCGAGTCTTTTCTTCGTTCAGCTCTGTCTCCCCCTTTTAAGTCTTCTTCTAGTGTGCATTTATAGACTTTAGAATGCTCAGAACCCTAAAAATTGGCTTTTTTCGCGTATTTGGGAAATAGGGAGCAATATCGGCACAGGCTGCCACATGGGCCTGTGGTTAGCCCGTGTGGCTCACACGGGCGTGTGCTCAGCCCGTGCGGTAATGGTCTTGGCCGTGTGGATCCTTAAATCAACCCGTTTTGTCCCTTTTTGGCCTATTTTCCACTCATTTTGTTCCCTTATGCTCACCTAAATATAGAAACATGAAATTAAAGGATTAGGAGCATCAAATTCACTAAATTAAATAAAAAAATCATCCAAAAATACATCAAGAATGGGATTAAAACATGTTACTTTTATGGTTTATCAGAGTACACTGGTAGATAAAATGTTTTTAGGGTAAACTACAAGAAGTCATCCAATTATTCAGTTCATTTTATTTTAGTCATTCAATTCTTTTTATCACTAAACTTTTCGACATTAAATATTTTAGTTACTCTTCCATTAACATGACAAAAGTAAAAAATAATGAGTATACAATAAATTGGACAGTGAATAACCAAATGAAAATAATTCATAACCATAGTACCTAAAATATATTTTTTAAAAAATTTTGATAACTAAAATGGAAACTTATTAAAATTCACTACTCAAAATTTATTAAAAGCAATGTGGGACACAAAAAAATTTATTAAAAGCAATGTGGGACACAAAAAATTAAGGGGCTGTTTAGAAGTAAATGTGCCAGACAGGGGCCCCAATATAAACAATTGGATTGCCTTGTATTTTTGCAGCGAACAAGAGAAATTTTATAAAGCATAGTTTCTTGAGATGGATTAATTTTTTAATTCAAATAAAATAGGAAAAACCTAGGTTATCACATGTTTTTCACAATAATAAATAGGAAAATAAAATTGATTTTAAAATGAAATAAAATTAATTAAATTGAAAAGATAAATTGGTTTTTCATGTAAAGACCTAAGTTTTTATAGGTATTTTCCTATTTTCTGATTTTACTAAAAAAAACTAGAAGAGAGTTAGAAAGATAAAATGGGTGATTAAAATAAAAAATATTAAAGTTGGGTGATGAAAATGAGTGTAGAGTAACATTGAATTAATGACGGATGATCAAAATGAAAACAGTTCATAATGACAATGCCTAAATTTTCTTTTTTTAAAAATTTTAATGACTAAAACGAATACTTAATAAATTTGGGTGACTAATTATGAATTTATCCAAAATTTGATAAAAGCATTGTAAGCCACAAACAATTAACGCGGTGTTTAGAAATCATTGTGCCATAGGCGAGCGTAACTTCCCTTTTGGAAGTTCTAAACATTGAAAAACAGAGGCCTTGTAAATAACTTCTTGTTTCCGTTTATGTTTTAGGCTTTCATGAATTTTTCGTCCATGGAAGAAACGTTTTTCCACTAAAAAAATTTAATACGGTTTTGTCTGTTTTTTTGGCATGATTATGTTTACTTTGGGTTTTTGATTAGTTTTTTTTTTGGTTTTCCAAGTGACTAAGAGAAAAAAAGTTAAAAGTCGTGGTTCGGTGACTTGTTGAGTGGTTATGATGGCGGTTCTCGTGACACTATCTATAGAGGGTGGGGAAGTTGACGAGTGGCATATTAGTTCGAGCGAGGGGGAGGAAATTGGGTGAGGGAAAGTTGATGATCTTGCTGGAGTCAAGTCCCTCATTATTCATTTGACATGGGAGATGTGGGGTACCAAGAGAGTTCTATATGTATCAATGTGAAAATGTCGGTTTGCACGAGGGGCAACTCAAACAGCGGCGGGATGTACATGGATCTTTTCTTTAACAATATGATTGTCAACAAAGTGGGCTTGAGCGTTATATTCTTGTAGAAGACGAACGACGAAAAGTGTCCACAGAGATAACGTGGTGGATGGATTAGGCCTAAGGGCAATGGTGGTGGGAGATGGAGGATTGGAATGGATCTCACCGATCAGAGTGTTTACCATTGGCTTGCTTTCTGTTGATTGCTTCTGCCACTGTCTACAACTAGCAACGAATGTGGGCAGAGGTGAATTTAAGAGTTGTTCAGTTTCTTGGTATTCTAGTTTTTAGGCGCGAAAAGCTCGAGTGCGACTAAAATCTATATTTTTCTTTTGATGTTTTCTTTTTAAAATCTAGATATTATATTTTTTAATTAATTTTTTATTCCCATTTATAAAACGTTGCTGTCTTGATAAAGATGTCCCTTCTTTGTTTAAAAAAAAAATTATTGCACCACAATGCCCCTGCTCACAATTGGATTGCCTTATATTTTTGCAGCGAACAAGAGCAAGGGAAATTTTTTAAAGATTTGTTTCATAATAAGGATTATACCTTTTAATTCAAATGATTGATATGGCACTCACTGACTAAACCCTAGATTGGACTCTATTTTTAAAATGTATAAATAATTTAAATGTCAATTCTAAAAAACGAAGGAAAAACTCAGATTTTTACAAGTTTTTTCCAATAATAATGCAAAAATAATATTAGTTTAACTTCTAACGGGAAAAAATAAAAAATAAAAAATGGAAAGGTAAAATGCTTTTTCCATTTATAAAAATAAAAATTTTACTGGTTTTTCCATTTTACTAAAAAAATTAAAATTAATTTTTAAAAAATAAATGAAATTGAAAAGATGAACAAGTGATTAAAATGAAAAATTACTAAAATTAGATGACTAAAATAAGTTTAAAATAATATTGAATTATTGACATATGACTAAAATAAAAATAAATCTAAAGACGGTGCTTAAAATACAATTTTTTTTAAATATCTTATATTAACTTGATGATCGGATTATTTATCGTCTCAAATGTGACATAAATTTAAATCGTATTAATTGCGTTATTATTAAAAAAAATTTACCATTCTTTTATAATCCACCAAATTTTTATTTTCGAAAATAGAAAGCTTAAAAAAATAAATCACTGTAACACCCCCACGCCCGAAACCGTCACCGGAGTCAAGCTTGAGGTGTTACTAAACTTATCTTACCTTTTAAACAACTCTAAACCACTTATTTTAATTTTTGGAATAAACTATTTTTCTGCGTCATGGTTGCTTAAAAATTCATTTCTCGAGTTTCAAAACTCAAAATTAAGATCCGTAAATTTTTCCTGAAACTAGACTCATATATCTATCTACTAATTTTTTTTCTAGAATTTTTGACTTGGCCAATTAGTACAGTTTATTAGTTAAAGTTTCCCCTGTTTCAAAACTCAACTACACTGACCTCTTCTTACTACGAGCCATGTTTCTTCCTGTAAAAAAATTCATATGATTAAGCCGTTTGTTTCTCTCAAAACTAGATTCAACAAGGATTCTAACCATATAAATTACACCTTCTAATTAGTTTTGTACAATTTATGGTGAATTTCCAAATTTGAAACAGGGGATCCAGAAATCGCTCTGACCCTGTTTCACTAAAACTCAGATATCTCATAAAATATAATACCTTTACCTGTTTTGCTTATTCCATAAGAAAATATACATAATAAGCTTTAATTTCATATATTATTCATCTTCAAACTATGTTTCTGCAATTTTTAGTGATTTTTGAAAGTTACGTCATTTCTGTTACTTGAATCTGTTTTTAGGTTACTTTCACATTTTTCATAATTTTCATGTGATAATCATCAATCAATCATACATATTAATAAATATGTATATCATCGGCTATTTTATTAGCTAATCACTAGCAAGTATTTACACATCATTCATTGTTCATATTATACCAAAAGTAGCTAAGTTTCTATACATGCCATACCCAAAACAAAACGTCTAGTTATACCGAGTTATTTCTTTGATAGTGTGATCGGCCTCCGACGTTTCCTTCGATCCCCGAGTGACTAGATAAGTACTATAAGAAGAAGAAAATAAAGAGATTAAGCACTAGGCTTAGTAAGCTTACAAGCAAATAAATCACAACATTCAACATAATGGATAATTATGCATAATATCATCTAACATCATAAATTTCTTTACTTCTCAATTTGTATCTTCTTCTTTATTCCCTTACCTTCTTTCTTACCTGACCTTTCCTTTTTCATAATTATAATCTACTTTTCCTTTGCTGTTAATTCACTGTAATTTAACTCGTATCCTGACCCGTTGAACCACTCGGAATACTAAGGATACTAGGGTCGTTCCTGTCTATCAATATCCTGCCAATGCCATGTCTTTGACATGGACTTACATGAATTATTCCTGTCTCCAATGCCATATATAATATGGACTTACATGGCTCAATCCTGTCTCCAAAGCCATATTTCTAATATGGACTTACATGGCTCATTTCTGTTCTGTCCTGTCAACTCTAATATCCTAACATTCCTAGGGTTCAACCGGGGCTTTCTAACACTTTTCCTCTGTCACTCCACCTTAAATTCAACTTTACATATTTTCATAACATAAGTATATAAATGCTGGAAATTGACAATAATAATGTAAAATAAAAGAATATTGCATTTATTTACTGTAACTTACCTTGATACAAAATGTGACTAAACTTTACAATTTAGTCCTTTACTTTTTCTTTTCCCCGATCTACTCCCGACTTTCGTTCTTCTTGATCTATAATAGCAAATTTAACTTATTTAATATTCACATTTATTAAAACAGTCCTTGACCCAAACTTTTGCAAAATTATATTTTTACCCCTAAACTTTCACATATTTGCACTTTTGCCCCAAGGCTCGTAAATTAAACTTCATCCTATTTTCTTATGTTTTATGACATGCTGATCATTTTTCCCTTCTATGGCAATATCAAAATCACACTCTAACATATACTTATGACTATTGGTATTTTTTTCCAATTTAAGCCCTTTTACTCGTTTTCACTTAAAACCGAGTAGCATAAGTTGTTTAACATAATTTAAAACCTCATATTCTATCATAAGACACCAAAATACACAAATTTCAGCCATGGGTATTTTTCCAAATATGAACCCTAGGCTGAATTATTGCTAGAATAAGCTTAATCAAGTTACCGGGACTCCAAAAACGTAAAGATCATTAAAAACGGGGCTTGGAATCACTTACTATGAAGCTTGAAAGTTGAAGAAACCCCAGCTATGGAGGAGAGCAAAAATCGGCAGAAACTAATTGAGAAGATGACCATTTTTGTGTTATTTTTCCCTATTTAATTCATTTAATATCCAAATGACCAAATTACCCCTCCTTACTAAACTTTCAAAAATTCTTTCCATGTCCTAATTTTTGTCCATGAACTTAAAATTGGTCAAATTGTTATTTAAACCCTCCTAATTAATATTCCAAAGTAATTTCATACTAAAAACTTCTAGAATGCAAGTTTTGCAAATTATTCAATTTAGTCCCTAACCTCAACTTAAGCACTTTATGCATGGAATTTCATCACGAAATTTTCACACAATCATGCAGTCATACCATGAACCTTAAAATAATAATAAAATAAATTTTTCTACCTCGGATTTTTGGTTTCGCAACCACTATTCCGTTTAGGCCCTATTTTGGGATGTTACAATCACCAACTATATAATTTACTCAAAATTTAATAAAAGCAACGTGAGGTCACAATCATTGAGTTAATGCGGTATTCAGAAATCATTGTACCCGACATTGCCTCCCCAAACAATTGAACGTCTTATATTTTTACGACCAAGAAACTTTTTTATTTTCAAGTTTCGTTTCATGGGATAGGTTAATTTCTTTTTAAATTCAAATAAAATTAATATGTCAATCATATAGTAAAACCATTCATCGGATTCTCTTTTTTTTAAAAAAATTGTTCTTATAATTAATTAAAAGTTAATTCTAAAAAATAAAAGGAAAACCCAAGTTTTTACATGTTTTCCTATAAAAATGAAAAATAATATGAATTTTGAAAATGAAAAAAATTGAAAAGATAAAAGGGTAAACTACAAAAATAGTCATTTTTTACACTCTTTTCTGCTTTTGAGATTTTCCATCAACGCTTCTGGCCGTGTGTGGTAAGGTTATGGTTTTAAGTTTCGAATTTAGTTATAGAGATTGTCATGTTTTGGGTTATGATTTTTGTTCATTGTGTGACTAAAGTTTTGACCATGTGAAACTCTTTAGGTGAAGATTTGGTAGTGATTAACCTTCCGACAAACTGAGAAATTCATTTTGGTTGCTGTTTCATTCAATGGTAAGTGATTGATGTGTTGTTAGGCTGAATCTTGGTTTAGGAATATTTAGTTTGTGTTTACGACCGAGTTAGAGACTTGAAATTTTAGAATATTGCTATCAAATCCTATGTTCTAAGGTGTTGGTTTAGGCACTGGGATTCTTACCGTTGGATTTACATCGAAAACTGACCAAGTGTGTAACGAAAAACTCAAAAAACAGCGAACGACGCATTGCCAAAAAAAAATTGTCGACATCACACGGTCGTGTGCCAGACCATATGGAGCACACAATCTGGGCTATTTGGGCCATGTGGGCCACATGGAAGTGTGTTAGGCGGTGTGGGCCCATTTTTTAAACCATTTTTTGAAATTTTACCTAGGGTTTGTATTGTATAAATAAGACTGTAAAACATGGGATATGATATTCTGCTTTTGTTAAATGCGATTTCTGGAAGCATGATATGTATAGCACGTATGTCATATGTAATAGCATGATGTGATTTCTGCCAAAGCAATTTAAAATCTTATGTGAATAGCATGTATTCCATACACACATTCGATATCTGATTAGTATTGCATGTGCATTGGGGTGGGAATATGAATTGACGGAGGAAGTGTTTGCAATTTAATAATCTACCTTATTTGATGGTTTAAACCACATATATCTATTCTGGTGGCTTGACCATATATTTGTTCTGCCAGCTTGATTACATTTTTTTGAGAAGTGTCATACGCTCACTTAATGGTGTATGGGGTTAGATGGGTACTTGATACCCTATATGGTGTGTATGGATAGACGGAGATGATGTGTAGCGGATGAGGGTAGGATCTGAATATGCATCTGAATATGTATCTGATTATGAAAATACATCTAATTCTATGTCTGATCATACATCTAAAAACGTACTAAGGCATACGATTTTTCTGATGTGTTGAATACACTTCAAGGGTTGTACATAAATGATGACCAGCATGAGTCGGGGGAGGAGGAAATAGACCTTAACCAACAACCACACCGCTGACGAAGGTTGCCACAACGGTACACTCCCCGAGACAATAAAACTCCCGATTCCCACCAGTTTTGATAATTATAAATTTTATATGTAATATCATATTTGTACCACTACAATTTTTTATTTGTTGAATAAGTTTATACTTCCACATTCGTTTAGCTTATTATTAGAAAATTTAATTTTTATCATTAAAAAAATGTCATGCTATATGTGAAGATTTTTATCATTTTTGAAGGTGGAAGTACAAATTTTTTCTTTTATTATAAACAGACAAATTAATAAAATATGATAAATATATTTTGTATAAAATTTACTTATTTTATTGAAATAATATATTAACTACAATTTATTTTTTATTTCACTTAAATATAAATTAAATTTACGAAATTTTGAAACAAGAGGATGTTATAAGGAACTTATTTAGTAAAAAGTTTATTTCATAATTTATGGTTGTTATTATAGATAAAAAGTTATTATAGAGGATAAAAATACAATATATAAAAATCGATTGCACAACAAAATTAATTTTTATAATGAAATGTTGCTAGTGGGAGAAAATTAACTGAATAAATAGACTTCATAGCTCATAAGTCATGACTAGCATACCATATATACATCTATATTGATGTGAGAGAGACAAGAAGAACCATAGCCACTTAAATAGAAAAATGAATGTATAAATGATGATTCATTATAAAAAGAAAATTAACTTTGTCGCGGAAAAATGTAACAATTATTGCTTCTTTATTTGAAAAAGTTGAAATAAAGGTAATTATGTTTGAGCAATCAACTACCTTGATTTCTACCAATGATGGACATTCAAAAGCTCTACTTCTCAAATAAAAACTTGTCATAGATGAATAAGATTTCATTGTAATGGATAATAGATGAGGGAATATGATAAGTATTTTATTATCATATGTTATTGCTTCCTCGGCTATTGTAATTGAAGTTTCTTTTTTGATGACTTCTTCTATATTATTATATCTCTTGATTTCCATTTATCGAGATTGTCCTAGACGGAAGGCCATAGAGAGATTAAAAACGTATCTCAAATTGTTGGAATCACAAACTTCCAAAATTCAACCATTCTTGAGGATTTCTCCTCTATATGTCCGTTAGCTTCGAAAACTTTGAGAACTTCTAATGCTTTAAGCAACAATGTCCAATGTAACATATGTAACAAGAGCCCTACAAAGCTGTAGTGAAAATAAACTATGCAAATAATAATTCAACAATATAATTTTCACGGCAAACTTTAATGAATTTATGAAGATCCTTCAAATGGAGTTCAATCGAGGGAAGTATATTATAGCTTTGTTTTTGAATGCTTCTTTGATCGTCTTCTCCATTGATAATATCTCTTGCATGCATTCACATTCACTTATTTCTAAGCATTTGAACTGCTGTAGATATTCAGCCATGGAGTCGGACAGAACGTGCTTTATGTTGGCACAACCCTCAATGATCAAGCTCGTTAAATTTTGAGTTGAACAAAATGCTTGGGGAAGCCATATTCTTTGAATGCTAACTGAGGATTGTTTCAACTTCTCCAACTTAGGAAACAATGTCTGCAAACATGTCCTGGTTTACTCATCAATTACAATCTTATTAATACGGTGAAAGGGCAGCCTTACTGTATAAACATATATATTGAAAATTATCTATATATGTGTGTGAGTATTAATTGTCATTCTAAATAGACAAAAGCTATTGAATAAGAATTTTTGTAAAAAAAAAAAAAAAAGGCAAGCATAGCATAATACTCCTTCTGTACTATTCATCTTAGATTTTTCTGCCTGATTATAATATTTTCTTATATGTTATATCAAAATCTCATATTTTATTAATATTTTTTAAAATTTAAAATTATTCAACATCAATATTAAAAAATACATTAAAAACCCTTTTCTTGAAAAGGGTCGTTTGTGTGTAGATATGGAAATCGAGCCTTTGTTTTCAGAGTTTGACAGACCATGGAGCGTCAAAGACTCTAGTTGAAGAAATTCAATTTTCTGAAGAACATCATTATCATTAATAATGTATTGGACTATTGCACCATTTTGGATATGCAAATTCTTCAACCGTTGAAAATAGTCCCCAGCTTCTGATTCATGTAACAGAATCTCCACACCTTTCACTTCATCTATATATAAAATTTCAGCTTTCTTCAATAAAACTTTGACTCCATTTTGGATATGCTTGTTTGCAGATTGAGCTTTAGTGTTGTGGAGTATTCACGAACCCAAGGCCAACCCCACTCCCAATTCGAAGCTTCTCCTATGAAAATAATGTATCTTCGCAACTTTTCAAAGGAGAAGTCTTTGGGAATAATATTGGCATTAGGGGTATGAATATCTAAAGAAGTTAAACATGACAAAGCTTTCAATTCAGCAAGACTAGAATTGCTTTGCTCACTGGAGTGTCCATCTGCTCCCCATTCACTGGAGTTAACATTACGTGAGTTTGGAACAATCACGTAAATCTAACCACTTTAGCTTAGTCGGTTGTCCTATTTCCTTGGGTAGCATTTCAATATCAGAACTCTCAAGGCTGAGAATTTCCAGATTCCTGAGCTCTCCAATAAGGGCTTTATCTCCCAATACACATTTAACCAAGCATAATGTTCGAAGGTTTGCTAACAAGGAAATTGATGAAGGTAAAGACGGAAAATCTTTTAAAAAGTTTGTTGGTATTTTCATCAAAGGATCCTTGCTACCCATACCAAAAAAGGTAAGTTTGGGGCATTTCAATTGATCAGGAAGCTTGTTGATACTGGTATTCAACAAATTTTTTTTGTAACACTCTTTCATCATTTCATCATCTGGCCAATCACTCAAAACATCATTGTGTCTTAAAACAAACACATGGCTGCCTTTAGAAGCAATCCACATGGCCACATCGAAAATAAGATCATGCATATCAAGGCGTTGATTGGTATAACTATAAAGAAACGAACAAGAAGCTTTGAGATGACTCAACACTGTCAATAGTCTATTCTGTGTTTCTTCAACAGTGTTGACACCATGAAATAACCCCAACCCCATTGCATACAGAAGCAACTCTTCAAATAAAGCATTATGACCCATCGTAAACGATCATAACTCACCTTTATAGCTGAATATGCATTTGCTGCTACTCCTCCGAAGTTGCGTGACAATGGCCTGTTTAGTTGCCCAAAGCATCCTCCCATACAAATGGAGGTTCATTTCTCAAAGAGGTTGCAAGTGTCCTAATGGCAATTGGTAGACCACCAAATCTTTTAGCTACCTCAGCTGCTATAGGTGACAAGGCAGAGCTTTCAACACCGTCCCCTACCATCTTCTTAAAGAAATCTCATGCTTCTTCATGTCCTAAGCACCGATTGGAAATTTCTTTTGAGCATCCATAAACTCCCATATACAATGCTTACTTCTATTTATAATTTATTCCAATCCTTAAATCCAAAGGAAAATACCTTTAACTATCCCAATCCTTAAATCCAAAAAAAAATAATCTTTAAGTAAACTTAATTTCATATATATTTTTTAATTGTTATGATAACAACAATGCGAATTAAACTATAAAATATAATTGAAAAAAAAATCTTTCTGCTGTTGTAGCTTGGCAAAACTAGTCTCACCTATCATTTTTTTTTTCTCATCCTAAAATATTATTTTAAAAGTTTCCATTTATTCGGTGTTATTTAAATTTTACTAGATGATTAAATCGAGAATCGGTTGAGAAATAGATCCGAAAAGTAAGAAAAAAGAAAAAGGAAAATATGAAATAAAGGGTGCCTTTCGATTCCTCCTCCCCCATTTCCTTGGAATCTCTTGTACTTTTAATTAAAAAATGTATATTTTGTTGGATGGGTAATGAGATTGAGGGTGCTTAAACATGATTTTCTAAACCGATTTTCCAATAAAGCTAACCTATTTACATGCATTATTGAGCATTGTTATTCCAGCAAAAAGTAGTCACAATTTATTTTTAGAATAAATCTTATTTTCTAATAAAAACTCATAGTTTTCAGTTATATAAAGAGAAGTAATTTTTCTATTGAAAGTTAAAGAAATTTTTTTTATTTTTGTGCATTTAATTCATTTTGATTGAGCTCACTTTTAAAGTAATTTGAGTTTCGAGAATAACAAAAAAATCGATTGATTGAAAATCAAAAAATAATTTATACTATATCGTATAAAGTACAAATATAAGTTCAACTAAAAGTTTATTACTATAAATAAAACAAACATCAATTTTAAGGAAAAAAAATTTTAATTTACACTATGCTTAAAAACATAATTTTCTAAACCAAATTTTTCAATAGATTTTATATATCATTATCGTTGATCAGTTATACACTTGTACTTGCTATTTATATCATATTTCGTATTAGTGGAACTTTCAAATATATATATATATATAATAAAAATATAATATCTAATATTATTTAATTTTTTTTTATTTTGTGATTCAAATATTGTAACTTTGGTAATTTGCATATTCACGTGGTATATTTCCTTACGAATTCAAAAACCTAAATATTCATACTCAATTTATTCTGATTTTGATTCAAATGGCGTCAAATATTTAAATTTCTTTGAATATATTTTATTTTTTATTAAAATTAAAAAATTTATTAGATGCATACCATGAAAATGTTTTCGTATTCATTTTTAAAATTTTAAATTAGTAAAGATAAAATTACATTTTAGTTTCTTTAAAAATATAAAAATTTGATTTAATTCTTTAAAAAGATATAGTTTATTAAAATAGTGAAATTACATTTTTCCTATTCTAAAAATTACAATTTAATTTTGACCCCCTAAAATATTTGTTTAATTTCACCCTTGAAGCATACGCGTGTGAAAGCTATGCAATTAAAACATAAATGCATTTTTTAAAATAATATATAATAAATAGTGAAATGTAAAACTTGAAACTAATAGTAATAACAACAAATACATAATATATAAAAAAATTAAAATTAAAAATAATTAAAATTATGAATAAAATAAAATAAAATTTAAATTAATAAATACCTCAAATTAATAATATTAGATGCAGTCTATTTATTTATCTTGATATCATCATTTTGCTATCCAGGTAACTTACTATACCCACTTTATCAATATATACAGATAATGTGAGGGAAAACAAATTCAAATATCAAACATTTACAAATTTTTTATTAGTTTCTTTTAAATAAGAAAAACAAAAGGTTCTAAAAATCTAAAAGGTTGAATAAATTTAAATATTTAAATCAGATTGAAAATTAAATTGTAAAATATTCAGATCATAAGAGGGAAAAGAAGAGGGTTTTTTTTTTCCCTTTTGAAAATTAGGGTTTTAGAAAATATAAATTGAAGAGTAAAATTCTTGAACTTTCCCTCGCATCAGTGATTCACATGAGAGCTATGGCGAGTGAGCAAGGCATGAGTAGTTGGACCGATCTTCTCCACTCATCCACCAAGCTTCTTGAGCAAGCTGCTCCTTCTGCTCAGTTTCCTCCTCTTCAGGTCCCGTTACTCTCTCTCTCTCTCTCTCTCTCAATATCAATTTACACAATGATTGAGTTTGTAATGAATCGAGACAAACGTTGTTAAAGAAAAGGGGAAAGTGATTAGGTTTTTGTGAATTTTTTTTGCTTTTGCTTCTGGTTATGCTATGTTTGGATGCCTAGAAAATGAGGGAACGGAGGTAGATTAGGAGATATTGAAATGCGGAAACCCTTCTATGGTTCATACATTTCGTGAGGTAGAAAATTTCTGGAAATTTCTCATGCCTCGTTCAAAGTTGTGTCTTTTAAAGTGAGATTGTTCAAGGGAGCAGAGAACAGAAGGCTCTGCTGAACTGTAGTCCAGTAGTAATATCTGGTTTATCTCTCCGCTTTAATGTAACGATTGAGGAAGTTTTAGTAATAGGCAAAGGAACCACTGCATTTTCATGTATTTCCAAGCTCCAATTGTATTAATGTTTGCTTCTGAAGGTTAATTCAGCTAATGCTTTGTTATAGTGCTGCTGAATTAAATTATAGTATGAAAAATCAAGAATTTTTAACTTACAATGTCTAATTAATGTTTTAGATGAGAGAAATTTAGCTAAATGGAGGCCATGTTTTTGTCAAGTTCTGTTAATTCCTTTAACTAGGAAACTGATTGGATGAGAAATGACTTAATATTGTTTTCCACTAAATAATCAGTCATTAATGGGGATTCATTTTCTTCAGCTTCAGCAGAAAATTGGTTTTTAGAGATCTATTATGGAGGGTAAGAAATGGCTTTTGTAGACAATTTAGCCAATAATAAATTAGGAACATGACACAATGAAACGATGTTGTGGTTTTATGAAATTTAACTATGAACTTTTCTTCATCCATTATGTTGTATTATAACGAGAATAACTAATTAACACTTTTCCTTAGGTCATCTTCTTTTGAATGTTTCTGTTGGAGACATGGACTATGATACCCATAATGTTCATCATATTTATCTATATTTCCATTGTTCGAGGATCTGGATATATTGTGTTAATATTTATTATCAATTCATATTATGGATATTAGTTATTACTACAATGATATTAAGTGAATGTGCCATCTCCTTGATAACGTCAATAAATTATAGTAACATTCATCAATATATTGGTAATTCAAGTTAATGTTTGATGTTGGTAGCTTAGAGTTAAAAACCTTGGTTGAAGGGTTATCTATTTGTTGATCCAAACAAATTGAAAAATGTTTAAAAATTTTGTTCATTTGTTTTCAGTGATTAAATCTTCAGTTGGTACGTATCTCAGCTGAGATTGTTGTTTAAAAAAAGGAAATTTCAGTGATATGGATCCCATACATGAGGTTTTCACTGACAATCTGCTTACAATAATTTTACAGAGAAACTTAGATCAGTTAGAAGCACTATCAAAGAAGCTCAAGGCAAAAACCTTAAGAACTGAGGCTCCTTCTCAATCCATTGCTGCCACAAGGTAACTTTATACTTTATAATTTTAATTCATTACTCTTGTGATTCTTGTATTCTTGGTCTGTTAAAATAGACAGAATGTTAGCTGAGAAAGTAAGAGGAAGTTGTTAGGAACATTGTTTAGGTTGCAAACTTGGCTTTAAGCAACAATTTGAAGGGTTATCTTTTGTTTATTTCTCCCAGATTATTTATTTACCATGCGGAATATATAAAAATGGTCTTTGTTGTGTTTTAAGGCTACTTGCACGGGAGGGAATTAACGCTGAACAGCTTACACGCGATCTGAAGTCTTTTGAATTGAAGGTAAGTATTATTTTCCACATTTTCATTTATGTTAATTCAGCTTTTGTGGCTTCTAACTCAGGAACCCCCTAACCATAAAATTTATTACTTGTTTTTCTTTGGCATATAAAGCTATTTAATAGATATTTTGAGGGGAATGGATATTGATAACGATATGTCAAGATAAGGACATTTTCCCCCTTCCCCCAAACTTTATCTGCTATGTTTAAATGATATTTGATTTCAGCTTTTGTATTTTTACCGTTTAAATGCTACTTTGGTCCTAACATGCATGCGTATGGTCAACTTTAGAGAGCTTTGCTATTGATTGCTTCACAATCTTGCTTCAAGGTCCCCCTCTCCCTTTTCATAGTTTTCTCTTTACTGCAATCTCACAAACTGTGTTTTCCTCTCCTTGATCATCTTTCTGCAAGACAACATTTGAGGATGTTTTCCCTGCTGAAGCAACAAGCGTTGAGGAGTATCTGCAGCAGGTACTGTTTGCTCTATCGATTGCATACTTTTAATATAAGTTCAATGGATAATGACCAATGGCTCATTTCCGCTGGCTAATCACATTCTTTTGGGTTAGAGCATATATTCAGATCCAATTGCTATTTACTAACCCGTTGTTGCATAATGTGTGAATTATATCAATTTGGCTGTTCAACAACTGTGAAATAAAATAAAGGGCATTTGTAGTTAAACTACTTGCACATTTGAATGTTCTTTTGCGTACCAAATTGATTCTTCTTCAAACCTATGCCACAAGGAGTTGTGCTTCATGACTAAGGTTTTAACCCAGTTACTGATTCACTCTCCTTTAATCCACTAACCAGATAAAAAGGAGACTTCTTACTTACAAGCTATGTCATAAGCCCCATTCTATTTCTTGTTTATATGTGTGTATTTGTTTAGTTTCTGATATTATCTGAGATGGCTTGTAGTCTCTATTATACATTTTGTTCCTCTTAAATTTTGGTGCATTTCAAATAACTTAGAATCACTTTTACAGTTGATATAATAAGAGCATGGTGGCATAACTATAGATTCTCATTCATTCATTGGTGCTTGGTGAAAGGAAGCTTGGTTTTCTAAAAGATTGAACTATATGTATTGGCTAAACTATTATGAATGAGGTTATAAAGATACTTGAGTTTTTGATGGGTGAAATTACAGAGGATAAATTGTGCATATGTGGGGTGGTTTCATGTCTTTTTTCCCTGTTATAATCATTAGGATATTCAGTATGATTTCTAGGGATGATACCCAAATAAACTCTCAAACTTTATTCTACCCTAAAAATAAGTCCTTGGTCTTTTATTGAATGGCTTTGATTATGGACTTCTATTTAATTGTATTTAGGACATTAACACTGTAAATATTCAAAGGAATGTTCTTGAATCCTTTTAGTTGGATAGTGTGATTTATTTGGACGGGTAGGATCACAGATATTTGGTGAAATGCTATCTTAAAAATTTGACAATTTAACTTTATCCATCCATTTTCAAGATTTTATGGGGATAATGATGGTGAAATAAGAGTTCATAGCCTTATTTTCATACGATAAAAAATCAAGGGATTATTTCAGTGTTTTTCCTTATCTATATGGTCATCATAAAAAAACTAAGGTGGCGTTTGAGTGTTAGCTAATGTTGTTTGAGAAATTTTCTTCTCCTTTTCTTTTTTTTTATCTTTTTCCACATTTGTTTGTACTATTGTCATGGCCCTGGCTATCTTTTAGTTAATTCAGCCATTCAACACAGACTTCTGCTTCTCAATTTTGAAGATTATTGAAATATGATTGATTGTACAATGTTTTGATCTCAGGTTCATGAAATGGCAATGGTTTCAGCCATCCAAGAAGCTCAGAAGGATAACCTCAGAAGTTTTAATGATTATATGATGAAAGTGTTGGAGGTTAGTATCACCTACTTTTGAGGGTAAAAAAATAGTACTTTGATGCAGTGTTCAACATCATCAAAATTGATGATGAACTTTTTCGATACATTGAACCTAAAATTTAACAAATTGATGATGACTAAGTTTGTAGGCTTTCTGCTTTTACATGTTTGATTGGTGGTGTCTAATGCCTTGCAGGAAGATTGGCAAAAGGAAAAACGGGACTTCTTACAGAGTTTGAGCAGAATTTCAACATTACCTAAGACAAACATGATTGATAAAAGCAGTGGTGGTATTCGTTCAGGTCAAATGGTTCCCATGGCTTCTAGTTCTCAGGTTTCATCTGGTACTTCTGCCATTGGGCTTCTACCTTTAGCTGACAAGCCAGTTGTTGAGAAAAAAGTGTCGGTATATGCTGAAGTTGTTAGAAATCTGAACAATGCAAGACAACAAGGCTTGCCATTTAAAGTAAGGATGATTTTTCCCTTTCAAGTTATAAAAATTGGTTGAGCAATTTTCCAAAATCATGAGCACTGAAATATCCTCTTGCAATTTGTTTAATAGTTTCTTGAATGATAATATGCTTTCTTTGTATGTGCATACTTGTCTTATTGTCTTATATGGCTATTCTACATTCCGGTTAAGTATTTGCTTAAACCTTCTGCCCAGTGAATTTGTTTGGTCTCTAGCATATTATTATTTACTCAACCTTTGGTTTTTTATATAAAATTTTATATTATTATTTACTCGTGATTGTTGATTGTACACATTTGTGTAGCCTGCCACAGCTTTTAAAGTTGCTTATGAGAGTTTGGGTACTGAAGCATCTGGTGGCAAATCAGTTAACATGCAGAAAATGTGGCATCTTATTCTGGTATGATACATACTAGTGTTATCATGCTTCATGCTACCAGATAAATGTTTGTTGATAAGTGAAATATTTTGGCAGAAATTAATGGGTGAGGATTCGATGATGCGGCAAAGTGTTTCTAGAAAGATGTCATTAGTAATTGGTGCTAGACGTCACCTAGAATGGGGACATGAGAAATACATTATGGATATAATACAAAGCCATCCTGCACAAGTAAGAAAGTTCTCTAGCATCTTTTTGTTATTCTTCTGTTAACAAAATGCAGAAATAAATATTTAGGCTAGCAACTTTCCTTTTGAATGCCTCTAATTTTGTTCCCTGTGTTCCTTGTTCATTGTAGCTTCTCCGAATGACTTTCTAACAAGGATGAATTTAGTAGTGTTTTACGTTGTTTCATATTCTTCCAGCATTGATATTTCATTCTTTGATCTCAATGTAGGCTGCTCTTGGTGGAGCTGTTGGAAATTTGCATAGAGTTCATGCCTTTCTTCGGGTCTGCTTGTTTCTATTTAGCTTCATTTTGCTTGTTCAACTTTATTGCAGTAATCATTTTTGTAAAGTTTGTTTCTTTGTCTGTGCAGATTCGTTTGAGGGATTATGGACTTCTGGATTTTGATGCAGGTGATGCTCGAAGGCAGCCTCCCATTGATACCACTTGGCAGCAGGTTTTATTTAACTTTACTCACTTTATTACTTTCAAATTATCGATGAACATCTGTGATAGACGTAAGTCGTCTCGTTTTAACATGTCACTTACTTTTTCAAAGTGCGTTAGTCTAATGTTGAACTACTCTTTCACTTCAGTTTGCTTGTCTTTGTTAAAATGACTTGTATGCTCTTTTTGTCGAAGCCATCTTTTACAGAGTTGGGAGACAAGATGGGGATGCTTTTGGTTTTACCATGCTGAAGTGTTAATTCAGTATGTAGTTTTAAGAAACAATGCACCATTCTAAGGAACAAATGAGTCTTAACAGATGATGAAAGTGTTTTTTTTCTCTGATTTCTTTCCCCAACTAAATTTGATTAATTTGTTCTGTATCCTTGTTTCTCTTCCTAAATGACTAAGTTTCTCTAAGAATCCCATCTTTTTGTGTTAACAGATTTATTTTTGCTTGAGGACCGGTTATTATGATGAAGCAAGACAAGTTGCCCTATCATCCCGTGCTTCTCACCAATTTGCACCACTGGTACTGATTGTTTACTGTTTAATCCATCGTGTTTGACCATGCGCCATACTCAATACTTCTTTTTGACAGCTTGCAGAGTGGATTAATGGTGGAGGCATGGTGCCAGCACACACTGCAGCTGCTGCTGCAGAAGAGTGTGAAAAAATGTTCAGAATGGGTGATCGGGTTGGTCGAGCTTCATATGACAAGAAAAAACTGTTGCTCTATGCTATCATATCGGGGTCTCGTAGGCAAATTGACTGTCTTCTCAGAGATATACCATCACTTTTCAGTACCATAGAGGATTTCCTGTGGTTCATATTGTCAGCAGTACAGGACTTTCCTGGTGGAACCTCATCTAATGAGGGCTTAGTACCATACAGTCTTGACGATTTGCAAGCTTACCTAAACAAATTTGAGCCGTCATATTACACAAAAAATGGAAAGGATCCTCTAGTATATCCGTACATCTTGCTTTTAAGTATCCAGTTGCTACCAGCTATTTCATACCTGTCTAAAGAAGCAGGAGAGGAAGAATACCATATTGATGCTGCTCACATAGCAATTGTGCTAGCAGACAATAGGGTCCTTTCTGAAGTTTCTGGAGCCGGACAAAAGCTGGGAGTTATGGATGCGTACGCAGAAGCTTCTAGCATTATTAGGCAGTATGGCTCTATGTATCTACGGCTTGGTAACCTTCAAATGGCTCTAGAATATTACGCACAAGCTGCTGCTGCAGTAGGTGGTGGACATGTATCGTGGACTGGGAGAGGTAGTGTGGATCAGCAAAGGCAGATGAACTTGATGCTGAAGCAGCTTCTCACTGAGATATTGTTTCGAGATGGTGGGGTTTATCTTTTACTTGGTTCGAGAGGTGCTGGAGAGGAAGGTGAACTGAGACGATTTTGACTGATCATAAAGCAAGACAACAGTTTCTGCTAGAAGCTGCCCGCCAATGCCAAGATTCTGGGCTGTACGACAAGGTAATTCTCTCTATCTCTTTGCTTCACCAATCTTCATGTTTTTTGTTATAATATTTAAAAGTATGAACTTCATTTTAATTGAAGCTGAAATTTTTATAAATATCGGCAATTCCAAACTTCCATTGCCCTTGATACTTGCAGAGCTGCACTAGTCATACAACTTCCTCTCGTACTACTTTTTTCTGGGTGTTGTTTAATATTTATATCTTCATGTTCTTTTCTATAATTCCTTTGTCCAAATTCAGTCTATAGAGATTCAGAAGAGAATTGGAGCATTTTCGATGGCATTGGATACGATAAATAAGTGCCTCTCTGAAGCAATTTGTGCCTTATCACGCGGTAGATTGGATGGTGAGAGTCAAACTGCTGGCCTCATTCACTCCGGCAACGAGATCTTGGAGACTTTCAAATATTATCCTGAAGTCAGGTTGTTCTAATTCTATTCATTCCCTTGTTCTTTATCAAAATTTAGCTATTTAAAATTCTAGCATATACTTGATATCACAATTTTGCCGGTGTCTCACTTTTAATATTGCCCTATTTTCTGATAAATGCTTGTAGAAATGATTTTAAACTAGATGCGGCAACATTAGACACTATACAAAAAATAACTAAAACACGACATCAAACAAAAGAATAACATGAACGTGTATGAATACATCTGTCTTGAGATCTATAATAGGTTAAAATATGCTATAAGTCTCTGTATTCTTTGTAAATTTGGAATTTAGTTCATGTACTTCTATTGCTAGGAATTTAGCCTTTCTACTTTTCAGATTTCAAAATTCAGGTCCAACTGTTAATGCTATTAAATTTTTTTGTTAAATTCAGGTTCATTACAATATAATTTTTTTAGTTGCATTGTTGCTAAGTGAGTATTATTTTTCTTTCAAAATTTTACACCAAATTTAACAAAAAAAAAATTTAATAGTGTTAATAATTGGATTTGAATTTTGAAATCTAAAAAGTAGAGGGAGTAAACTCTTGGACAAAAAAGTACAAGGATTAAATTTCAAACTTGTAAAGAGTACGGAGACTTATGTCATATTTTAACCTCTAATATACTATTAACTATTAATCTATCACAATTTTATATAAAGTACATTTTACTCAATTATGGCTTGAAAAAATATAAGATTGAGACTTATAATTATGGCTTCAATTGTTAGTGTTTGATCTATTCAGCGTGAACTTGCCTTATAAATTATCTGTTTTCGGTCCTAAATATCTTCTGTTAATACTATTCTATCTTTCTGCTTTCTCCCGACGTGGTTTATTTTGCAGTTTCCAAGAGAGGGAACATGTTTCAGAGCAACAAACCATATTAAGACAGCTCGAGACTATATTATCAATCCATAAATTGACAAGACTAGGCCAGTATCTTGATGCTTTACGAGAAGTTGCCAAGATCCCATTCCTTCCATTCGATCCACGAGCACCTGATACATCTGCCGATGTGCTCCAAAATTTATCTCCTCATGTCCAAGCTTGTTTGCCTGATTTGCTAAAGGTTGCTATAACTTGTTTGGATAATGTATCCGATACAGATGGATCCCTTCGAGCCATGAGATCAAAGGTATGCCGACATTTTCAACTCGCTTGCTATCATAAATTATTGGAAGAACCGGGTGCTTAATTCTACCCGTATTTTAATTGAAGAAATAAATTACTTACATGACCGAGGAAAAAAAACTGGGGTTGGGCGAACGGTGCGGTTCGTGATAGGCATATAATTTGTGTATGTTGCCCTTTGCAGATTGCAACCTTCCTTGCAAATAATATGCGTCAGAATTGGCCTCGTGATTTATACGAGAAGGTCGCCAAAAGCTTGTGAAGCAAATATCCAACGATGGTGTGAAATGCCCGGAAAATTTGACGGAATCCGAGGCATGGTGGTGGGAAAAGAAGAGGTTACTGATGAGAACTCATCTCCCTTTGTAGCCATAACCTTATATAATTTGACCAGTTTTTGTTAGCAGAGTTTTAAAAATGTAATAGTTAATCGGTTATACTCAATGGTGGTAATTTTTTTTTTTGATTTCTTGAGAATATTGTTTTTAAGAATATTTTAACAAATTTATCGGTAGATTTAATATTATAATTGGAATTTGCACGCACGTAAATATTTACATATGGCATTTTTTCAAGAATATTATTATTTTTATTATATCTTTTAAAAATGTGCTACCAACTAGAGTTATTTAAATCTTTCAAACTAGAGATTATATTTTCAAACAATTTTAGAGGCTGAACTTATTTTCTAGTTTTAAAATATCTAATTTTACTTTTATATACAATGTAATACATAATTAGAATATATTTGAATTATTAATGTTTAAAATAAGTGAATATAAAATATAAAATAATATAAATAAACTTAAGTGAACACAATTTGAACCAATACTGGAAGTGAGAAAGAAGATAACAAATACGACTTATATGACTTTAACTCAGATCACATTTAGAGCGGTAAACGTCTATCACATGGATTTCATTTGAAACTTAATGCATTTATGTATGATAGTGACTCATCTCTACTTTCACTATTGTATAAAATACTTTTGCCAATAAGTAAACTTGAATAAAACTTCGAAGCTTGTGTTTTGGACCAAACCAAACTTGAAAACAATTATATATTTATCTACGATATTGATCACATGCATTAATCCGATTGAAACCCAATCCATCGGCCCTTTGGATTTTTTTATCCTTAACTAGTATTTAAAAAATAAATAACCTTGTGGAATTAAAACCACCCAATGTACCAAATAATAATCTTTAAAATCTTCGATCAAGAAGGACTCTATTTAATGCCATGGCAATACCACAACATGCAAAATGAACAATGAAACCACCCGAAGGCAACCATGAGCATGAATTTGAAAGGTAAAAAGTCTACATATTTATCTAAAATATATTTTATATCCTTAAAACCAAAATTCAAATATCTAAAAGAAAAACAAAAAAAAGTGCATCAACAACATACTGATCATATTTAACCTAATAGGATTAGGAGATTATATTTTGAGAGCAGAGACACACATAGGAAGAAGATTAACCCATTAAATATGGGTTGACATGCATTTCTTCAGGCTAGAATGACAAACATACAAACCAAAGACTACATATCAAAAACCCAGATAACAGGACCTCTTCACTGCCTCGATCTTGATTCAGCTCGTCGAGCTTCGTCTGGTGTTGAAGGAAACAACTCCACATATCGAGACCCTATCATCATCTTATCCTTGCACATTGCTCTTTTAGCTTCCTCGACGGAAGCAAACTCCACGTATGCCTCTCCAGTGGCTTTCCCATCGGGGCGGCATGCAATGTGTATCCTGTCTTCAACGATTTTGAAATCTGCAAAGAATTCAACGATTTCAGGCTTCTTCACCGAGAAAGGAAGACCACGCAACTTGAGTATTTCAGTGTATTCCATTTGATCCTTATCGTTGAATCTCTTTGCTCGAGAGGGTGGGGGGCTTCCGTGGAAATCATTATCGTAGATTCCTTCGTAATTCACCTCTGCAGCTACGGCATGGTAATAGTCTTGCCTCTTGCACCGGAAAACTTCTACATAGCGGCGTCCCATGTTTTGTCGATCCCTTTGCAAAGCAAACTCAACCTGCATTGACCCGGCAAAGAGAACAAAGGCTTCTCCAGAGAACCTTCCATTCTTGTTGACTAGTAAAACATCGACAATGTCCAATCCAGCAAAGAACTTGAAAATGTCGATATCAGTGCAGTTGAAAGGAAGACCCCTAAGTCGTACTACCGGAAACGAAGGAGGTTGGTAGCCACCACCATACCCGTAAGGTTGATAGCCGCCCATACCGCTGTTCACTGCGAAGTAGGGAGTTGATTCCATCATTCTTTGTCTCTTTGAGCCGACCTCGTACCCGTCCGAAACCCCCCCGCTTCCCAACATTGCCCTTCAATTATCCATACCCAAAAAGAACAAGAAAGTCCCCCACTAAACCTGTTAATAAAACCAAACCCAACCCACACTCCCCAAATACCTAATTTCTTATATTCCTAAATTTATATATATATATTCTAAAAACATTTTCCATATTCATATACCCTCCTTCAAACAATAAATATAAAGAAATAAATCATACAAATAGGTCGAAACCAAATTCTATTTTTTTAATGTTACCCAAATAATTCCATTACCGGCATAAAGATTCAGATCATGCTATAAACTAATTTAAGAATTTACCATTTATTCTGTTTAATTTCATAAAAAAATAAAATAAAACTCATCATACAAAAACGAGAGTATCATCAAATTCACCCTTGAAATTAGCTTTCAGTATAAAATTTTGGAAGAAAAAAATGGGATTCAATCCGAAATATAATTTGGGGTATGCATTCTCCAGTTCCATCTTCATTTTATTTTGTCAAATCCCAATATAAAATCAACGCAGAGAAAACCCTAATCCCATTCGAAAAAGCAAACAAAAATCAAATCCACCCATTGGGGGAAAAATGGAATCAAATCCTAAATTTTATTCGGGGCATGTATTCTCCCGTTTTATTTCCAATTTATTTACTTATTTCGCCAAAGCCCAATACAAAAACAGAACAGGGAAAACCCTAAATTGATTCAAAAACGAGAGCCAAAATCAAATTCATACTTGAAATTAGCTTTTAGCATAAACTTCGAAGAGAAACTTAGAATCCTAACCGAAACTTAGTTTGGGGTGATGTATTATCCCATTTTATCTTCAATTATATTATCAAATCCCAATACAAAATCACCACACAGAAAACCCTAATTCCATTCAAGAACACGAACCAAAAATAAAAAATAAATATAAAAAAATTCAGAGATTTGACGAACTTACCCTCTGGATCCGTGCATGGCGTCGTATAGGGTGTTTTAGATCTTCGATTGTCAGAAGGAAACTACAGAAAATTTCACAGATAATTTTTTGAAGAACGCTTCCTAAAGAAAACAAGAACCCTAAAAAAGGCCAAGGTTTTTTTCGAAATAAATACCGAAAATTTAAATATGTCAAAAAAATATGGTTATTTCTGTGCAGTTACGAAGATACCCTTGGGTACACTTCGGCTTTAATGGGTAGGCCCAAGCTCAAATCTGAAATTACAAATTTAGGCTTTGTAATAAGAATATTTAGTAATTTCTGCCATCAATTAAAATTAGGATTTAATTATAAATTTCATCCCTTTACTTTTTTGAAATTAAAAAATAGGCATTCTATTTGAAGTTGACAAAATTTGATCCTTATACATTACAAAATTTGGGAAGTTTATCTAGTTGTTGGTAAACATATGAATTTAAATCGTCGATTTTTGATAATTTATTGCATCACTAATTTCTTTATATAAATTGTTGATTTGTTGATTTTCATGTTAGCAATTTGATGCCAATGTTTAAAATGTTATCTGATTCAGCTAATTTCACAGTTTTTATAAAGTACAATGAATAAAATTTGACAATGTAAAATAGATGGCCTCATTTCTCAATTTTATAAAAATAAAGGAGTGAAGTTTATAATAAAACCATAAAAATTTTATAGTGAAAACGAACTAATAAATAATATTAACTAGGCCACGCTGCGGAGTCGATTTTTTAATTTTCTAATAAATAATAATTATGGGATTATTTTGTAACTTTTTATAATTAAGTAACTATTAGTATAGTTTACCCTGATATTTATATAATGCCTAAAGCTACTCAAGTTTTAGTGCGCTTGATCCAACGTTTTCTTACATTGATAACAATGTTAATGCCACCCAAGTAAAAACTTAATCGACGTTATAATATATTTTTACTCATTATATATATGCTAAATAAAAAATATTATATAAAATAATTTGAGAAGATAAATTTACAATTTATTATTTAAAACTAATTTATTTATCAAAAAATTATTTCATAATCATAATCATATATTTACATTAAAATATTTACTTGTGAAATTATTACAACTTTATTATATATGGAAAGAATAATTCATTTTACATTAAAAATATTTAGTAATTATGAAAATGTTTGGGGTTCAAAATTATTTTGTCTTTTTGATAATTAAAAAAAAAACCCTAATTGTGCCTTGCCCTTAGTCCATCTACATGCATTACATTTGTGCTTTATTTAAGGGTTAATATACTATTTTCTATTTTAGTTTAATTTTAATATTAAATTTGATACATGAGTTTTTTTTCTTCCAATTTAGTATCTTAGTTTGATTTCAATATTCGGTTTGATATATGAGATTTTTTCAATTTGATACTTGAGTTTTTTCTCAATTAAGTGCCTAAGTTTGCCTTTACTGTTCATTTTACTATAGTTTTTTTTATTATCTCAATTAAGCACCTACGTTTTTTACCGAAGCATACGTGTTAAATATTCATTGGGTTTTGTTCTGGGTACCAAATTGAGCATTAAACCAAATTCAAGTACCTATTGATATATTAACCCTTTATATTTAATAAAGACTTTCAAGCTTGAAGTGGCAATTGAAGATTTAAGATACCTGCTATTTCATGATAAAATCAAATTAGAACGTATTTTAATTTAAGTAAATTAGAAATTTATTTTCGAATTTGTCTCAAAACTTACAAATCTAGATATACCAAATAATATAAAAATTTTGAATTTTTTTTATTTAAAAAATTGGGATGAATATGTTTTCATTCCCCAAAACAAAGACATGTGATTGCTATATTGCCCGTTAATTAATCAAGATATTTAATGGGCGATACTCAATTGAGCCAAAACTGCAATGTGTTACTTTGTTCATAAAGTTATGGGAAATAATATTTGTTTTTATCTTTAATTAGATTACAAATGTGGGCATTGGATGCCATTGGCATGGAGCTCAACCTTCATTTACTTGGAAATTGGGGTTTTTTTTTATCAAAATAACCCACTTTTTTATTAAACACGAAAATGACCTTAAGTCTACAGTAAATGTAGCACCCCAAACCCAGCCCAGACGTTAGGACCGGATCCGACGTGCCACATCAAAAACATAAAAAAAAAATTTCCATTCTAAGTCCAAAAAATCGTACTTGATGTTCAAAAGATTAATTCATTAAGGGTTAAAGTGAATAGAAGCTGTGCACCAGGTAGGAAACCGGAAAAGAGGTGGTGAGTCCATCGGACTGCTTAAGTACCAAGCTCCCTTCGGATCCAATCCTAGACATGCATACCGCCATTGCCACACCTTAACGTCATGGATATTTCTAGGAAACCGATTCGATTAAGTCATTTTTAGGAAAAGTGATTAATCTTGGAAAATACTTTCATTGCGGAAGCTTTGCTTGTTGTCGTGTTATTTTGAAATCAACTGTTGTTTTTGAAAACGCGCCCTAAAGCTATCCAATTTCAACAGTTAAAATAAGTATTACCTATCTTAGTAATACATATTAAAAACCATCAAAAATAAATAAGCGGCCTTATTACATTTAAAAGCCCAAAACCTCAAACGTAATTAAAAGGATGTCCAGTTCACCAGAAGAAAATCAAACTTTCAGAACAGGTGGCCACTCCGAATTCCCTCACAGCTCCAAGCCCACTATGGTTGGGAATTTCCTGCGTGGATGAAAATAAAAGGGGTGAGTTTGGGGAAACTCAGTGTGTAAATTAACCCAACCATAGCCTATATCAGCTCAAACTACAGAAATAGAATAAGTTGGCCTTAGCCCAGAACAGAAATTCAGAATAAAGCCCATAGGCCCATAGCAGAACAGAACAGATATTACATGTTTATGCAGAAACCCAACCATATCCAACCGTATACACCCCCATACCAACCTTACACCGTGTGGGGAGACAACTCGACCCACCCAATCGCTACACACCACAGAATTTGCAGCATGGCTGCCAGAACAGATAATGTGATAGAGTCACCAGATACAGATAATCGTGGCAGAGCCACCAGAACAGATATATGTGGCAGAGCCACCAGATCAGATAATCGTGGCATAGCCACCAGAACAGATATATGTGGCAGAGCCACCAGATCAGATAATTGTGGCATAGCCACCAGGACGCTTCCTCCATAATATAACCCATGTCCCCATGCAACAGATATATAATCATGGCATACATCATACAAAATCAGATCGTCATGCTTTTCAGTCAAAATTAACCCTAGGGGTATAACGGTAATTTTGCACCTAGGGGTATAACAGTAATTTTCCATACATAGGGGTATTATAGTAATTTAGCTACTTTTAGGGTTTTCATGCATATCCTAACTATTTACGTACTATCAGAACACTTACCGCGCATACTTACCGAATTGGGCCCGTTGGCCCATGAACCCGATCTTTGGCCCATTAAGCCCAAATTATCAAAATGTACGAAATCGCGCGTACTGCAGTTTATTACTTTAGATTACCAAATATACAAACCCAACTATCTTACGAGCATCGCACACTCGCAAATTCCCAAAATACCGACTTTTCGGCATTTCGGCTTTTCGGCTTTTGCCAATCTAGTCTATGAGAGGGTGTCAGTTACACACCTGTTTGCGACGATATGCTGACGAGATCCACACACAAACCGCCTACAATTGGATTACTAACACGTTAATCTAACTATTCAAATACAAACTACGTATTAACCCCTTACAATATTCGGCCAACCACACCTACAGATCATAGTAAGCTTATATGAAATCAATAAGCAACTCATTAACAAATTTTTGTCAATGTTTACCACATAATCATAATTTCACTGCAAGTTGTCTTCCTGAACAACAGTCACTAAATCATTTATAACTGGAGCTACGAAACTCCAATTCAAGTTCTGTTAATTTTCCTTGAAAATAGACTCATATATCTTCTATCCATAAAATTTTCAGAATTTTTGGTTTGGCCAATCAATACCAGATTTTTCTCAAAGTTTCACATGTTTCACTGTTTGACTAATCTGACCACTCTTCATTACGAATCAAATTTCTCATTGTACAGAATTCAAAATATGTTCTCGTTTATTTCATTTGAAATTAGACTCAACAAGCTTTAATTACATAATTTATTCAGCTTCTAATTCATCTCTCACAATTTATGGTGATTTTCCAAATTCACGTTACTGCTGCTGCCCCAAGCAGATTTATTACCAAACCACTCTTTCACACATACCTTGCATGCATGTTATTTAAACATGTATATCACCAATCAATCATCACATATCTATGATTTTACTTAAGTATAATCTCCATTTCATCATTTTAAAGCACAACATGTTAGCTGATTTTTCCCTTTAACATCTAAGGCACATGCATGCTTATTTGTTTGGCTCAACTTCACCTATCTTCCATTTTTCATCAAAAGAACATGAAACAACAACCATTTCCTTTATTTTAATTCATGACTAAATGCTCACAACACAACTAAAAATCAAAATATACTTCAAGAGTTAAGGTAGAATCAAGAAGAACTCATGAACCTCAAAATAGAAGCAAGGTACCAAGAACTTACCTTCAATTTTCCTCCTCCTAATGACCGAATACTCAAGAGCTTTCTCCTCTCCTTTCTCTTCTCTAACTTCAGCTATGATGAACAAAGATGGACAAAACTTTGTTCTTTTCACCTCTTTTTCTTTTAATAAAACTTCATATTTCATCCATTTAATTCTTTAACACAAAAGACATGAAATTCTTATCATGAAACATTTACCTAACCCATTATCATGAAACATTTACTTAACCCATTATCATGGAACATTTACCTAACCTATTATCATGGAACATTTACCTAACCTATTATCAATTTGTATCAATTTGTACCATAAATTATGGATATCAAGTGTACATTTTGTCTACAACAACATGATGGCTGGCCACTTCATGTAAAATGGGAGGTTTGTCATGCAAATCCTCCTATTTTGCACTCCTATTTATTTGGCCACTTCAATTTAGCCTATAGCATTTTCAAATATTTTCACATAGGTCCTATTTCATAATTTCACCCCCTTTTTCTTATGGAACAAAAATTAACTAAAATTACCGGGTTCTATCTTAAGCTTGGGCTTTCTAGAGGCCCACTAACATAATTAAACCTATGCCAACATTCATAGGATTCCCGAAAATTGGGGCGTTACAGTAAAAAAGTTAGTGGAGCCAAATTATATGGCGCCACCAACTTGCCACGTCAGTAGAGAGTATAAAAAAATTAATTTTTTAGTAAAGCCATGTAGAATGGTGACACCTGTATAAATATAAGGGAAATACTACAATTTTTAGAAAAATAGGGGACTTCAAAACAATTTTTCATTTTTTGTTGGAGCCAATTTAAATGGCGCGACCAGACTTGACAGGTTGCTTCTTATTTTTTTTTACTTTTTTTTAACTTTTGTCTTTTTCTTTATTTTTTTTTCTTTTTTTAAGTTTTATATTTTTTCTTATTTTATTTTGTTTATTTATTTTTTGTTATTAATTTTAAAAAATTTGAAATGTATATTTGAAATATTTTATAATATATATTTTAAAATTTTAAATACTATTTTAAAAATATTTTTAATTTTAAATATATATTTAAAATTATTCCTTATAAATTTTAAAAATATATTTTTGAATTTTTTTTGAAATTTTAAATATTATTTTTTAAATATAAGTATATTTTTTAATAATATTTAAACATTAAAAATTTTAAATAAATTATTATAAAAAATTTTAAAAAGGTTTAAATATATTTAAAAATATCAATTTTTACATAGAATTTTTTAAATTATTATTTTTAAATTATTTTTAAAGATATTTAACTATTTTTAAATTTTTATTAAAAATTTTATTTAAACATTTTAAATGTTTAAATGTTTTATATTATAAAAATTAAAAACAAATAATAAAGATAATATCTTTTAAATGTTTAAATGTTTCATATTATTAAAAATATATATTTAATTTTAAAAAAATAATATTTAAAATTTAAAAAAATTAATTAAAAAATATATATTTAAAATTTAGAAAATTAATTTAAATAATATTTAAATTTTTAAAAAAATATATATTATAAAACATTTCAAATATACATTTTAAATTTTTTAAAAAAATAATAATAAACAAATAAAATAAATAAAATAAGAAAATAAGAAAAAATATAAAACTTAAAAAAATTAAAGAAAAATAAAAAAGTAAAAAAAGTAAAAAAAAAAAAAATTAAAAAAAATCAGAAGCAGAGTGTCAGGATGGATTTCTGGTGGCGCCATTTAAATTGGCTCCACCAGAAATTGAAAAATTGTTTATAAAATTCTTCATTTTTTTAGAATTTTTTAAATTGTGGTTTTTTAATTATTTTTAAAGATATTTAAAACTTTTTAAAAAAATTATAAAAAATTTATTTAAAATTTTTAAATGTTTAAATATTATTAAAAATATATTAATATTTAAAAATAATATTTAAAATTTTAAAAAATAATTTCAAAAATATATTTTTAAAATTTATAAGAAATAATTTCAAATATATATATTTAAAATTTTAAAAAATAATTTAAAAATATATATTTGAAATTTTAAAGATATTTAAACCTTTTTAAATTTTTTATAAAAATTTATTTAAAAATTTTAATGTTTAAATATTATTAAAAATATATTTAATATTTAAAAAAATAATATTTAAAATCTAGAAAAATTAATTTCAAAAATATATTTTTAAAATTTATAAGAAATAATTTCAAAAATATATATTTAAAATTTTAAAAAATAATTTAAAAATAATATTTAAAATTTTAAAAAATATATATTATAAAACATTTCAAATATATATTTCAAAATTTTTAAAATTAATAACAAAAAATAAAATAAATAAATAAACAAAATAAAATAAGAAAAATATAAAACTTAAGAAAAGAAAAAAAATTAAAGAATAAGACAAAACTTAAAAAAAAGTAAATAAAATCAGAAGCAACATGTGTCTCGTGGTGCATTTAAATTGACTCCACCAGAAAATAAAAAATTATTTTGAAGTCTCTTATTATTTTTAGAAATTGTAGTACTTTCTTTATATTTATACATGTGACGCCATTCTAAATGGCTCCATTAAAAAAATAATTTTTTTATGATCTTTACTGATTTGGCAAGTTGGTGACTCTATATAATTTAGCTCCATTAACTTTTTCTGTAAATTTAGGATTGTTTTTGTATTTAATTTAAAAAATAAATTATTTTAATATTTAATTAAATTATTTGGGTTATTTTGATAAAAAAGTTTGGAAATCGGGATAATGGAGAAGAGAAGAGCATCCAAATACATAAACAATATGGGTGGGTGGCTGAGCTTTTGTCTTTATTCGTTTCACAATAAAAGCAGCTTCCCAACAACCACTTGGCCTCTATTTTCTTTATTAGACTTCCACCTCACTGCCTCCTTATCTGAATTAGTCAACATTCACTGTTATACACAATCTCCGTCTCCGTTCCTTTCATTTTTGTTCACTGAATTTCAATTTTTGGCTTCTTCATTTCTCTCTTCTGCTTCCTTCTCATAATTTTACCATGTCTGCCATTGGAGAGGCTGCTCTGTCTGCGTTTTTCGAGCTGTTGGGGGGCAAGTTGCTCGACTCTGCGCTCAACTTTGTTGCTGATCATAAGCAACTCCACCCTCTCAAGCAGTGGCAGTCCATATTGCCCGATATCCAAGCAGTGTTGGGCGATGTAGAGGAGAAGCAGATCAAGAACGACGGGGTGAAGAAATGGTTGGAGGATCTCCAGGACTTGGCTTACGATGTGGATGACATCTTGGATGAGTTCGCTTATGAAGAGTTACGTCTCAAGCTCAAGAAATCGCAAGCTCAAGCCAACACTAGCAAGGTACGGAAACTCATTCCTACCTGCTTTACTGGTACTAGTTTGACTCCCACTTCTTTCCTGTTTAAGAATTCCATGATTCCCAAGGTCAAAGAGATCACTGATAGACTGAATAGTTTGACAACTCGAAGAAGTAGTTTGGGGTTGAGTGAGATCTTGTCTCAAGCTCCAACCTCCAAGGGAAAGCAACCCACGCTGCAACCAACTTCCGTACTGGATGGAGTTGTGGAGTATGTTGGTAGACACAAGGAGAAGACAGAAATGATTGAGTTGCTCAAAGGTGATAACTCCAGAGGAGTTTCAGTCCTTTCCATCGTCGGCATGGGAGGGATGGGTAAAACAACTCTTGCTCAGCTTGTTTACAATGATGCCACCATCAACAAGTCTTTTGACCACAAGGCCAGGGTATGCGTTTCTGATAATTTTGATGCAGTTAATATAACTAGGACAATTTTAAAATCCATCGATCCTAACTCTGGTGATGAGAATGACTTGAATTTACTTCAAGTTAAGTTGAAGGAGAAGTTGTCTGGGAAAAGATTCTTGCTTGTTTTAGATGACATTTGGAACGAGAATTACGATGATTGGACCATCTTAAGGTCTCCGTTTGGAGCAAGGACCAAAATCATTGTAACCACTCGTCTTCAAATTGTTTCATCTATTGTGGATTCACTCAAAGTTTTTCATTTGGATAAACTATCGGATGATGATTGTTTATCCGTATTTACACAACATGCATTAAAAGCAAGAAATTTCGGTGGACATCTCCCATTTAAAGAAATTGGGGAGAAAATTGTTAGAAGGTGCAATGGCTTACCTTTGGCCGCAAAAGCCATTGGAAGCTTGCTACGCACAGTTAAGTATCATCAAGAATGGGAAAGAATATATGAGAGTGAGATATGGAACTTACCAGAAGAGCAGTGTGGCATAATTCCAGCTTTGCGATTAAGCTACCATCATCTTCCGTCATACTTGAAACGATGTTTTGCATATTGCTCCATACTTCCTAAAGATTATGAATTTGAGGAAGGAGAAATAATCTTGTTATAGAAAGCAGAAGGTCTCCTGCAACAAAAAGCTATACCTCAAATTAAAGATCTTGGAAATCAATATTTTCAAGATTTAGTGTCGAGGTCATTTTTTCAGATACCCAGTAAAGGTGAGTTTCGATTCGTAATGCATCACCTTATCAATGATTTAGCTCAAGTAGTTGCGGGAGAAATATTCTCAAAATTGGAGGGTGATAGGCAACAGAAGTTCTCAAATCGCACTCGACATTCTTCTTATATTGTCAGCAAATATGACACAATGAAGAAGTTTGAAGCATTTAATCAAGTGAAATCATTACGTACTTTTCTACCTTTACGGTTGTCGCGTTATCAGAGGGCTTATTTGACTAATGTTGTTTTGGTTGATTTGTTGCCAAGACTTGGCTACTTAAGGGTGCTTTCTTTGTGTGGGTATGAGATCTTTGAGCTGCCTGATGTTTTTGAAAATTTAAAACATCTTCGCCATTTAAATTTTTCTGACACCAATATCAAATGCCTACCTGATTCTTTGTGCACTCTTTACCATTTGGAAATTTTATTATTAAAAGGGTGTTTCAAACTTCAAAAGTTACCTTCAAAGATGGGAAATCTTGTCAACTTACATTATCTTGATATCAGAGGTGTGGAGTCAATAGAAGGGATGCCTTTTGGAATTGATAAACTAACCAATCTTCAAAGGTTATCTGATTTTATCATAGGGGAAGGGGGTGGTTGTCATGTTAGAGATTTGAAATATTTATCAAACCTCAAAGGTGATATTCGTCTTTCTGGGTTGGAGAATATTAACGGTCAAGATGCAAGGGAAGCCAGGTTATATGAGAAGGAGATGATTGATCGATTGGTATTGCATTGGAGTAAAAAGTTTGAGAAGGATTCAAGGAATAAAGAAGATGAAGAATGGGTGTTGGACTCTCTTTGTCCTCCAAAAAAGCTTGAGCAACTCGTCATTGAGAATTATGGTGGTGCAAAATTCTCTACTTGGATTTCAGATTCTTCCTTCAAGAATATGTTGTCATTGGAACTTCGCAACTGTAAAAATTGCAAATCTCTACCATCAATTGAAGGTTACCATTGTTAAAAGACCTTTCAATTGGTGGTTTGGATGAGGTACATAAGATTGGTGTTGAGTTGTTCGGAGCAAATCAATCGAATGCATTTGCATCATTAGAGACTACATTTTGAGAGTATGCCAAATTGGGAGGAATGGGACTCATGTGAAGGTGATGAACAAGCTTCGAAATTCCCTAGCCTTCTTGAGCTTTCAATCAGAGAATGCCCTCAATTGTTGGGAAGGTTGCCAACCTTTCTTCAATCATTGCAGAAACTTGAAATCTACGAGTGTAGGAGGCTAGTAGTTTCAATTTCTAGTTTTTTGTCTCTATGTGAATTAAGCATTGAAGGGTGTGAACAATTGGTGTATGAAGGCTCTTCTTCTACAGAGGAGGTTACCGCTTTGAAAAATGTGTCTCTTAAAAATATTTCAAAGTTTGATATTTCAGCAGAGAAGGCAATGTTGAGATTTGCAAACTCGGAAGTTTTTGACATCTCTGGTTGGAAAGAATTGGAGTCTTTATCGCAAAATGGGTTAAGCTTAGTTGGGCATCGTTTTATTACGATAGAGGATTGTCCACAATTGGTCTCTTTGGAAACAGAGGAGGAGAGATTGCCACTTGACAAGATTCCGGGTGTTGAATCTCTGGAAATATGGTATTGTGAAAGGCTAAATAGACTACCAGAAGTCTTACATGCTTTCACGTTCCTTACTGGAATGAGACTTAATGGGTGTCCAGGCTTGGTTTGTTTGGAAATGAGTAACTTTCCCCCTGCTTTAAAAAACCTGGAGGTTTCAAAATGTGAGAATTTACAATATTTGGTTGATGAAAATGTAAATAATAAGAGTACGAGTAGCAATTCTTGTCTACTCGAGCACTTAGAAATAATGGATTGCCCATCTCTAATATGGTTATCATCAATGGGCGATATATGCAATCGGCTTCAACATCTCGAAATCGGAAGTTGTTCAAAGCTAAGTAGCTTATTTTTGAACTCCAAGTTACCCGCAATGCTTAAACAACTAGTTATTTGGGATTGTCCGGTGTTGGAATGTATAGCCCAAGATTTCCATGAAACTCTTGATCTCAAAAGTATTAAAAATTTTTGTGCTGAAAATATTAAATCATTACCAAGAGGATTGGACAAGCTCAGCTATCTTCAAGAGATTGAAGTTCATGGGTGCCCAAGTTTGGTTTCATTTAAAGAAAGTGCGTTGCCCACCACAAATCTTAGATTTTTCTCAATTCATCATTGTGAAAATTTTAGTGCCCTTCCCAAGTGCATCAACAACTTCACCTCCCTTCGAGAATTAAAGGTGGTTTATTGTTCGGATGACATATCCTTTCCAGAAGAGGGTTTTCCTACCAACCTCACATCACTTGAAATCTCAAACGCACCTAGAATTTATACATCACTTGTTGAATGGTGATTTAACAGACTCACATTTCTTCAAGAACTCAAAATCAGCGGTGAAGGATGCTCAAATGTGGTGTTGTTTCCAGAAGAAAGTATAGGAAGGATGCTGCCTCCTTCTCTCACCTATATCAGCATTCATAAATTTGAAAATTTGGAATACATCTGCTCCAAGGGCTTTCAACATCTCACTTCTCTTCAAAAATTGTTCATTGTCAATTGTCCTAAGCTTACATCTCTTCCAGAAAAAGATATGCTTCTCTCGCTAGAGTGGCTATATATTTCCAACTGCCCGTTGCTAGAAGAAGGGTGCAGTAGGGGTAAAGGACGAGAGTGGTCCAAGATTGCCCACATACCTTTTGTTCAAATTGAGGCGGATCCTGACAAAAGGATTGGAGTGAAAAAAGCTTCAACAGTGATGTTATCAAATGTTTATGATATGGAGTGACAAAAGCTTCAACAGCCCTCGTTTTTCTTAATGCTCTTAGTGATCTTCTAATGCTTCCAAATAGCATGCTAATGGACCATTCAATGTTATTTCGTTGTCATTCTCGTCTTCTATATTCTCTTTTTGTCTGAATGTCTTGTCATTTTGTGCTTCTAAATATATCTTCTTATTTTTTAATTCCTAAAAAACATCTCCAATCACTATCAAATCTGAAATTGCATTTTTTTCTTCTTTCATGGATCTTCAATTTTTTGAATTTTCGATGTAATCAATCGTCCTCGTACAACTACTGCATGGGGATGATAAACAAAATTAGGTTCATGTTCATACCATCCATGCCTTAATCACTATAATTAAGAGTTTAATTTATCATATATTATAAAAACATAATGTAAAAATATAATTATAAGAGAGAAAAAAAAGGGTAATCTACAAAAATAGTCACTTTTGTTTGCCTCAGGTTACATTTTAGTTACTTATGTTTGAAATGTTACGTTTTAGTCACTTATGTTATTATTTTGTTACGATGTGATCACTCTACCGTTAGGTTTCGTTATCTCTCTAACGGTAATCCTACGTGGCAGTTCAACTAGATTTTAGGTGCCAACTTGGATTTCTAAATAGGATGAAAATAGATTTTTAATTAAAAATTTTAATTAATTAAAATTTTTAAACCTAAACCTTAACTAAAAAAACTGTTCATATCCTCTTTTCTACTTTTCTTCCTTCTCTTCTTTTTTTTCAATGGTTTTTTTTTTCATTTGATTGGAAAAACTATTATTAAGATCAAAATAGTTGAAATCAAATTGACTGCTTCATAAAGATGGATTCAATGGAGGATTTAGGTATTTCCTCTTTGCATTACTCTATCTTTTTTTATTCAATACTGAAAAATAAAAGATTAAATTTTTTATTGTTTAGTGAAAACCCTAAATTAAAATTTGGGTATTTTTGTTCATCAAACAACAAAAATCAAAAGATAAAAAAGAGAGAAAGAAAGAGAGAAGCTGTTCACTTTAGCACAATTTCTGTCTCTTCATCAATGGTGGTTTCGGTGGAGCTTTACACAAACCCAATACTCACCCAACCAAATATTCTCTCTTTTATTTTTATTTTTCTTTTGATAGAGAAATGAAAGGAAAGACCAAGTAAAATTTTTTTCTCTTCTAAACTCCTTTCGATTCCAAATAAGTTTTTTTCTCTTTTCATTTTCTTGGTTTTTAAGGGAAAAATGGAAAACCAAAAAACCATTGAAAAAAAAAGAGATGGAAGAAAAATAAAAAAGGGGAGATGAACAGTTTTTTTAGTTAAGATTTAGGTTTAAAAATTTTAATTAATTAAATTTTTAATTAAAAATCTATTTTCATTCTATTTAAAAATCCAAGTTGGCACCTAAAATCTAGTTGGACTGCCACATAGGATTACCGTTAGAGAGATAACGGAACTTAACGGTAGACAGGGGCGAAACCAGGGGGCAGGCATGGGCCCCGACCCCCCTTAAAATGGAAAATTTTCATTTAGGCCCTTTAGATTTTTTTAAAATTTTAAATTAGTAAAGGTAAAATTACACTTTGGCCCCCTTAAAATTATAAAAATTCAATTTAATCTTTTAAAAATTATAAATATATAGACTATAAAAAATTAAAATTTCATTCGGCCCCCCCAAAAAAAATTTTCTGGCTTTGCCCCTGACGGTAGAGTGATCACTTCGTAACAAAATAATAACATAAGTGACTAAAACGTAACATTTCAAACATAAGTGACTAAAATGTAACCTAAGGCAAACAAAAGTGACTATTTTTGTAGATTACCCAAAAAAAACATGGGGACGAGTGATGAATTTAAAAATTAAGGCAAGCTATAAAAATACTCACTTGTGTTTGTCTCATATTACATTTTAGTCACTTACATTTGGGTTTTGTTATGAAGTGGTCACTCGATTGTTAAGCTCCGTGAACTCCCTAACAACAATCCTACACGGTAGTCTAAATGAATTTTAAATGCCAACTTGGATATATTATATTAGAGTTTTTCATTTCCAGTTTAAGGTGTAATTAATTTAAAATTTTAAATTAATTAAAAGCTTATTCTCATCCCAACTGGATACCCAAGTTAGCATTTAAAAACCATTTGGATTGCCACGTAGGACTGTCGTTAGGGAGGTAATGGAGATTAACAGTAGAGTGACCACTTCGTAATAAAATCCTAGTGTAAGTGACTAAAACATAACATTTCAAACATAAGTGACTAAAATGTAATTTGAAGCAAACAAAAGTAACTATTTTTATAGTTTACTCTAAAAATTAAATTAGTTCGTATATATATAATCACACAAAAAAAATTTATATACTATAATAAAATGTCTAATTAAGTTTGGTATATTAAGTGACACCAGCTCAATTGGTAAAAACACGAAAGAAATTTGTAGTTATTATTTTGTTAAATATAGAAATAATTATATCATTTAAACATTTTATGAAGGGATAAATCTCAAAATTATATATGAACTTTGATTTAATGTGCAATTGTACACATGAATTTTAATTTGATGCAATTACATACGTAAAACTCTAATTGTGGTTCAAATGTATACTACAAATTTTAATTTTGATTTGAACAGACACATCTAAGGAAGTAAATACATCAATTTATTTTTATATTGAATAAATAAATTATTTATTTACGTAATTTATAAACATAAACCATAGTTCATGTATAATTTTGAAATTTATCCCTTAAATAAATTAAATTAAAAATTTCAATACTTTTAAACCAACTAAAAAAATCATTTTCTCAATTAAAACTATTTGTTTGTTTTTTCTCAAAAACTAATCTATCTATTATTATTATTCATTAACTTCTAATTATTAGAAGAAAATCTATCCATTTTTTTAAAATATTATTATTTCTCAAAATATAAACTTTATATATGAAATATTATTTTTAAAATTTAAATTTATACATAATATATTATACTTTCACATGTGCGATAAATTCTAGTCACTAATTATGTACTTTTTCATTTTTTTTTGTATAGACCTATTCAAGGGCAGGCTACTCGTCCAAGTTTAAAGGTGCGTTTAAAATATGAGAGTATTTGGATAAAAGAACGAGACTTAAACAAAAAAATCAAACTTTTTAAAAATGAGTAGGACTTAAGCTTCCGCTTCAACATTAAAAGGCTCATGTCCCACCCGTTTTCTACTTATTATTATATATATTTCAATAATCTATGAATTAATAATTAATCATTTAAATTTTGTTTTATTATGTTTTTTTATATTTTCAAATTTGCATCCGAACTAACAAATTTAGATATACCAAATTATTTGATGAAAATTTGGAATTTTTTTTAAAAATTTAGGATGAATTTGTTTTCATTTACAAAAACAAACACTAAAATGTGCTTGCTATATTTAAATGGAAATAATATTATTAATGTTAAATTAAATTACAAATATGGGCATTAGATGCCATTGGCATGGAGCTCAACGGTCATTTACTTGGAAAACGGGATAATGGAGAAAACCAAGAGAAAAGAAGACCATCAAAATTTATAAACAATATGGGTAGGTGGCTCAGCAATCACTTGGGCTCTATTTTATTTATCAGAATTCTAGCTCACTGCCTCGTACTCTGAATTATTCAACTTTCCCTGATTATACACGATCTCCATCTCCGTTCCTTTCATTTTTGTTCCCTGAATTTCCATTTTGGCTTCTTCATTTCTCTCTTCTGCTTCCTTCTCACAATCTCACCATGTCTGTCATTGGGGAGGCTGCTCTGTCTGCGTTTTTCGAGCTGTTGGGGGGCAAGTTGCTCGACTCTGCGCTCAACTTTGTTGCTGATCATAAGCAACTTCACCCGCAACTCAAGCAGTGGCAGTCCATATTGCCCGATATCCAAGCAGTGTTGGATGATGCAGAGGAGAAGCAGATCAAGAGCGAGGGTGTGAAGAAATGGTTGAATGATCTCCAGGACTTGGCTTACGATGTGGATGACATCCTGGACGAGTTCGCTTATGAACAGTTACGTCTCAAGCTCCAAAAATCTCATACTCGAGCCAGCACTAGCAAGGTACGAAAACTCATTCCTTCCTGCTTTACTAGTAGAAATTTCACTTCCACTTCTTTCCAGTTTAAGAATTCCATGATTCCAAAGGTGAAAGAGATCACTGATAGACTGACTAGTTTGGCTACTCGAAGAAGTAGTTTGGGGTTGAGTGAGATCTTGTCTCCAGCTCCAACCTCCAAGGAAAAGCAGCCCAGGCTGCAACCAACTTCCGTAATGGATGAAACTGTAGAGTATGTTGGTAGACTCAAGGAGAAGCAAGAAATGATTGAGTTGCTCAAAGGTGATAACTCCAATGGAGTTTCAGTCCTTTCCATTGTCGGTATGGGAGGGATGGGTAAAACAACTCTTGCTCAGCTTGTTTACAATGATGCCACCATCAACGAGTCTTTTGACCTCAAGGCCTGGGTATGCGTTTCTGATCATTTTGATGCAGTTAATATAACCAGGACAATTTTAAAATCTATCGATCCTGACTCTCGTGAAGAGAACGACTTGAATTTACTTCAAGTTAAATTGAAGGAGAAGTTGTCTGGGAAAAGATTCTTGCTTGTTTTAGATGACATTTGGAACGAGAATTATAATGATTGGACTATCTTACGGTCTCCGTTTGGAGCAGGGACCAACATCATTGTAACCACTCGTCTTCAAATGGTTTCATCTATTGTGAATCCGCTCAAAGCTTTTTATTTGGATAAACTGTCAGACGATGATTGTTTATCCATAATTATACAGCATGCATTAAAAGCAAAAAAATTCGATGGACATATCCAGATTAAAGAAATTGGAGAGAAAATTGTTAGAAGGTGCAATGGCTTACCTTTGGCTGCAAAAGCCATTGGAAGCTTGCTACGCACAGTTAAAGACTATGCGGAATGGGAAAGAATATATGAGAGTGAGATATGGAACTTACCAGAAGAGCAGTGTGGCATAATTCCAGCTTTGCGATTAAGCTACCATCATCTTCCGTCATACTTGAAACAATGTTTTGCATATTGCTCCATACTTCCTAAAGATTATGAATTTGAGGAAGAAGAAGTTGTCTTGCTATGGAGAGCAGAAGGTCTCTTGCAACAAAAAGCTATGCCTCAGATTAAAGATATTGGAAATCAATATTTTCAAGATCTAGTGTCGAGGTCATTTTTTCAGATATCCAGTAAAGATAAATCCCGATTTGTAATGCATGACCTTATCAATGATTTAGCTCAAGTAATTGCAGGAGATATATGCTCCAGACTGGAGGGTGATAAGCAACAACAGCTCTCAAATCGCACTCGACATTCTTCTTATATTGTCGGCACATTTGGCACGTTTGAAGCGTTTAATCAAGTGAAATCATTACGTACTTTTCTACCTTTACAGTTGTCACGTTATTGGAGGCCTTCTTTAACCAATGTTGTTTTGGTTGATTTATTGCCGAGACTTGGCTACTTAAGGGTGCTTTCTTTGAATGCGTATAGTATCACTGAGTTGCCTGATGTTTTTGAAAATTTAAAACTACTTCGTTACTTAAATTTTTCTCACACTGATATCAAATGCTTACCTGATTCTTTATGTACTCTTTACCATTTAGAAACATTATTGTTAAAAGGTTGTTCCATGCTTCAAAAGTTACCTTCGAAGATTGGAAATCTTATCAACTTGCAAAATCTTGATATCAGAAGTGCAAACTTGATAGAAAGTATGCCTTTTGGAATTGGTAAGCTAACCAATCTTCAAAGGTTATCTGATTTTATCACAAGGGAAGGTGATGGTTGTCACATGAGAGATTTGAAATATTTGTCAAACCTCAAAGGTGATTTCCGTCTTTCTGGTTTGGAGAATGTTAATTGTCGAGATGCAAGGGAAGCCAAGTTAAATGAGAAGCAGGGGATTGATAGACTAGTATTGCATTGGAGTAAAAAGTTTGAGAAGGATTCAAGGAATGAAGAAGATGAAGAACGGGTGTTGGACTCTCTTTGTCCTCCAGTAAAGCTTCAGCAACTCATCATTGAGAATTATGGAGGTGTAAAATTCTCTACTTGGATTGCAGATTCGTCCTTCAAGAATATGTTGTCATTGGAGCTTCGCAATTGTAAAAATTGCAAATCTTTGCCATCGATTGCACGGTTATCATTGTTAAAAGACCTTTCAATTTGTGGTTTGGATGAGGTACATAAGATTGGTGTTGAGTTGTTTGGAGCAAATCAATCGAATGCATTTGCATCATTAGAGACTCTGTATTTCTGCGGTCTGCCAAATTGGGAGGAGTGGGACCCATGTGAATGGGATGAGCGAACTTCGAAATTCCCCAGCCTTCGTGAGCTTTCAATCCTAGAATGTCCTCAATTGTTGGGAAGGCTGCCAACCCTTCTTCAATCCTTGCAGAAACTTGTAATCTGTGACTGTAGAAGGCTGGTAGTTTCAATTTCAAGTTTTTCGTCGTTACGTGAATTAAGAATTAATGGGTGTGAGGAATTGGTGGATGAAGGCTCATCTTCTGTACAAGAGGTTACCTCTTTGAAAAGAGTGACTCTTAAAAATATTTCGAAGTTCGATATTTCAGCAGAGAAGGCAATGTTGAGATTTGTAAACGCGGAAGCTTTTGACACCTCTGGTTGGAAGGAGTTGGGATCTTTATCGCAAAATGGGTTAAGCTTAGTTGGGCATCGTTTTATTACGATTGTGGATTGTCCCCAGTTGGTGTCTTTGGAAACAGAGGAGGAGAGATTGCAACTTGACAAGATTCCAGGTGTTGAATCTCTGGAAATAAGGGATTGTGAAAGGCTCAATAGACTACCAGAAATCTTACATGCTTTCCCATTCATTACAAGAATAAAACTTGAAAAGTGTCCAGGCTTGGTTTGTTTTGCAAAGAGGAACTTTCCCCCTGCTTTAAAAGAGCTGGAGATTTGCGAATGTGAGAATTTGCAATATTTGGTTGATGAAAACGTAAATAATAAGAGAATGAGTAGCAACACTTGTCTACTCGAGCATTTGGAAATACGAGACTGTCCATCTCTAATATGGTTATCATCAAGGGGCGATATATGCAATCGGCTTCAACATCTCAAAATTGAAAGTGGATCAAAGCTAAGAAGCTTATTTTTAAATTCCAAGTTACCAGTAATGCTTAAACATCTAGTTATTTTGGATTGTCCGTTGTTGGAAAGCATAGCCCAAAATTTCCATGAAACTGTTGATCTCGAAAGTATTAGAATTTCTAATGCTGAAAATATTAAATCATTACTATTGAAGCAATGGTTAGCATGTAGCAATCACATGTTTTATTATTATTATTATTATTATTATTATTTGGATGTAATGATGTAACTTAGTTGTATTCCAACTAAGTTTGTTAGTGGTAGTAGGTGGTGATTTATTTTAAGTGGATGTAATGATGAAACTTAGTTGTATTCCAACTAAGTTTGTTAGTGGTAGTAGGTGGTGATTTATTTTGAGTGGATGTAATGATGAAACTTAGTTGTATTCCAACTAAGTTTGTTAGTGGTAGTAGGTGGTGATTTATTTTAAGTGGATGTAATGATGAAACTTAGTTGTATTCCAACTAAGTTGTCAAGTTGTAAGCTTGTATAAATAGGCTTTATGCCATTTTAAAAAAATGAATGAATTCAATCAAGATTTCATCCATATACTCTCTATTTTAGCTTTGCTTAAAATTTATTTCATTTTTCTTCTTTGTTTCTGCCGCAAGTCTCGATTCTTGCTCGGCAAGCTTTTTGTTGAACCTTGCTATTTGTTGCACTTAGCTCCAACAATTGGTATCAAGAGCCTATTTCTTAAGGGATCTGTTATACAAATTCATGGCTTCATCAAGCTTTTCACCAGCTGCACCTCAAGTCTTCAATGGAGAAGGCTACCACATATGGGTGGTTAAAATGAAGACCTACCTACAAGCTTTCGATCTGTGGGAGGTAGTCAACTCAGATGTTGAACCAGAGCCACTTAGAGGCAATCCAACAGTGGCTCAAATCAGGCAGCATGCTGATGAGAGGACCAAGAGGCACAAAGCCATGTCTTGCATCCAGAACTCAGTGTCAGATGTGATTTTCACAAGGATTATGGCCTGTGAATCACCAAAACAAGCCTGGGACAAGTTGCAAGAGGAGTTTCAAGGGACAGAGAGGACAAGGCAGCAACAGTTGCTGAACTTAATGAGAGATTTCGAGAATTTGAAGATGAAGGAAGAAGAAACTATCAAGCAGTACTCTGACAGGATTATGGCTGTGGTTAACAGCATAAGGCTCCTTGGAGAGCAGCTCAAGGAAGCTAGGATAGTGGAGAAGGTTATTGCAACTCTGCCCGAGAGGTATGAGGCAAAAATCTCATCTCTCGAGGACTCAAGGGACCTATACACCATCTCCCTGACAGAGTTGATCAATGCTTTATATGCTCAAGAGCAAAGAAGAGCAAGCAGACTGGAGGAGCATCAAGAAGGTGCCTTTCAGGCAAGAACAAACACTGCCTACAAAGGCAAGAAGGCCTGGAGAGACAAGCCAAGGACCGATGTTGCAAGAAAAGAGGGTCAGACTTGCAAGCACTGCAGAAGGGCTGGTCATCCAAAAGAAAAATGCTGGTTCAATCCAGATGCTGTATGTCAGCATTGTAAAAAGAAGGGTCATGTTGAGAGAGTCTGCAAGAGCAAGGCCAAATCAAGGCAGAGTCAGTTTCAACAGAAGAAAGTTGAGGCTCGAGTAGCTAAGGAGGACAGTGACCAAGAGGAACAAGTCTTTGCTGTGTTATGCTCAGCTGCTCAAGAAAGGTTCTCATCTGGTTGGCTTCTAGACAGTGGATGCACCAACCACATGACACCTGATGCTGCAATCTTCAAATCTTTAGACAGAAGCTGCAGAACTAAAGTCAAGATAGGAAATGGACATTTTATTCAAGCTGAAGGAAAGGGTGATGTGCTGATATGCACCCCCACAGGTGCCAAAATGATTTCAAATGTGCTTTTGGTGCCTGAAATTGACAGAAACTTGCTCAGCATAGCTCAGTTGCTGGAGAAAGGTTATTCTGTTGTGTTCAAAGACAACCAATGCCAAATCAATGATCCAAGTGGATCCAAGCTGATGGCAGTTCCTATGGCTAATAAGAGCTTTGTAGTTGACTGGACCAGGGAGTCAGACATTGCCTACACAGTCACATCAGATGAATCCAAGCTTTGGCATCAAAGACTGGGACATGCCAACTTCAGATCGATGGCTCGAATGGTCAGAGAGGACTTGGCTGAAAACTTCATCAACTCAGTGGATCATGATGATGTGTGTGAAGTGTGTCAGCTAGGAAAGCAGGCCAGACTCCCATTTCCCTCGAATCAAGCCTGGAGAGCCTCTGAAAAACTCCAACTGGTGCACACTGATGTGTGTGGCCCTATGAGGACTGAGTCATTAAGTGGAAACAGGTACTTCATACTGTTCATTGATGATTTTTCAAGATATTGCTGGCTTTACTTCCTAAAACAGAAATCAGAGGCGGCCTCAGTGTTTTGGAAGTTCAAGACTGCTGCTGAGACTGAAACAGGTTGCAAGCTGAAGTCCATAAGGTCTGATAATGGGACTGAGTACACCTCAGCTCAGTTCCAAGCCTTCTGTGATAAGGCAGGCATCAAACATCAACTTACCAACACATATACACCTCAGCAAAATGGTGTAAGTGAAATGAAGAATAGGAGTTTGATGGATATGGCCAGGTGCTTGATGATTCAGAAGAATCTGCCTAAAGCACTATGGACAGAGGCAGTTAACACTGCAAACTACATTCAAAATAGGCTTCCAACCAAGGCCTTGGATCAGAAGACTCCATTCGAAGCCTGGTTTGGATTCAAGCCATCACTGGCTCATCTGAAGGTCTTTGGATGCATCTGTTATGCTCATGTACCTGCTGTCAAAAGGGACAAATTGTCTGAAAGGGCTCGACCTGGTATTTTGGTGGGCTACAGCACTGTTGACTGGCCTTTCAACTAATTCCCAGGTCTGGTTCTTCTCAATCATGCTAATCTCCTCAGCCATTGCCAGCTTCCACTCTTGCTGAGCTTCAGCTTCTTCAAAATTGCTTGGTTCAGCTATGGCTACATGAGCTCTTTCATAAATCTCAGTCAATGGTCTTGTTCCTCTAACTGGTTCATCATCAATGTCCATTTCAGGAACATTTTGATTTGGCTCAGCTTGATCTGCTGCAAGTCCTCCTGAAACTTCCTCAGGTTCATGTTTTTCCCAGTTCCAACATGACTTTTCATCAAATACCACATCCCTACTGACTGACACTTTCTTTGTTGAAGGATCCAAGATCCTATAGCCCTTCTTAACAGTGCTGTAGCCCACCAAAATACCAGGTCGAGCCCTTTCAGACAATTTGTCCCTTTTGACAGCAGGTACATGAGCATAACAGATGCATCCAAAGACCTTCAGATGAGCCAGTGATGGCTTGAATCCAAACCAGGCTTCGAATGGAGTCTTCTGATCCAAGGCCTTGGTTGGAAGCCTATTTTGAATGTAGTTTGCAGTGTTAACTGCCTCTGCCCATAGTGCTTTAGGCAGATTCTTCTGAATCATCAAGCACCTGGCCATATCCATCAAACTCCTATTCTTCCTTTCACTTACACCATTTTACTGAGGTGTATATGTGTTGGTAAGTTAATGTTTGATGCCTGCCTTATCACAGAAGGCTTGGAACTGAGCTGAGGTGTACTCAGTCCCATTATCAGACCTTATGGACTTCAGCTTGCAACCTGTTTCAGTCTCAGCAGCAGTCTTGAACTTCCAAAACACTGAGGCCGCCTCTGATTTCTGTTTTAGGAAGTAAAGCCAGCAATATCTTGAAAAATCATCAATGAACAGTATGAAGTACCTGTTTCCACTTAATGACTCAGTCCTCATAGGGCCACACATATCAGTGTGCACCAGTTGGAGTTTTTCAGAGGCTCTCCAGGCTTGATTCGAGGGAAATGGGAGTCTGGCCTGCTTTCCTAGCTGACACACTTCACACACATCATCATGATCCACTGAGTTGATGAAGTTTTCAGCCAAGTCCTCTCTGACCATTCGAGCCATCGATCTGAAGTTGGCATGTCCCAGTCTTTGATGCCAAAGCTTGGATTCATCTGATGTGACTGTGTAGGCAATGTCTGACTCCCTGGTCCAGTCAACTACAAAGCTCTTATTAGCCATAGGAACTGCCATCAGCTTGGATCCACTTGGATCATTGATTTGGCATTGGTTGTCTTTGAACACAACAGAATAACCTTTCTCCAGCAACTGAGCTATGCTGAGCAAGTTTCTGTCAATTTCAGGCACCAAAAGCACATTTGAAATCATTTTGGCACCTGTGGAGGTGCATATCAGCACATCACCCTTGCCTTCAGCTTGAATAAAATGTCCATTTCCTATCTTGACTTTAGTTCTGCAGCTTCTGTCTAAAGATTTGAAGATTGCAGCATCAGGTGTCATGTGGTTGGTGCATCCACTGTCTAGAAGCCAACCAGATGAGAACCTTTCTTGAGCAGCTGAGCATAACACAGCAAAGACTTGTTCCTCTTGGTCACTGTCCTCCTTAGCTACTCGAGCCTCAACTTTCTTCTGTTGAAACTGACTCTGCCTTGATTTGGCCTTGCTCTTGCAGACTCTCTCAACATGACCCTTCTTTTTACAATGCTGACATACAGCATCTGGATTGAACCAGCATTTTTCTTTTGGATGACCAGCCCTTCTGCAGTGCTTGCAAGTCTGACCCTCTTTTCTTGCAACATCGGTCCTTGGCTTGTCTCTCCAGGCCTTCTTGCCTTTGTAGGCAGTGTTTGTTCTTGCCTGAAAGGCACCTTCTTGATGCTCCTCCAGTCTGCTTGCTCTTCTTTACTCTTGAGCATATAAAGCATTGATCAACTCTGTCAGGGAGATGGTGTACAGGTCCCTTGAGTCCTCGAGAGATGAGATTTTTGCCTCATACCTCTCGGGCAGAGTTGCAATAACCTTCTCCACTATCCTAGCTTCCTTGAGCTGCTCTCCAAGGAGCCTTATGCTGTTAACCACAGCCATAATCCTGTCAGAGTACTGCTTGATAGTTTCTTCTTCCTTCATCTTCAAATTCTCGAAATCTCTCCTTAAGTTCAGCAACTGTTGCTGCCTTGTCCTCTCTATCCCTTGAAACTCCTCTTGCAACTTGTCCCAGGCTTGTTTTGGTGATTCACAGGCCATAATCCTTGTGAAAATCACATCTGACACTGAGTTCTGGATGCAAGACATGGCTTTGTGCCTCTTGGTCCTCTCATCAGCATGCTGCCTGATTTGAGCCACTGTTGGATTGCCTCTAAGTGGCTCTGGTTCAACATCTGAGTTGACTACCTCCCACAGATCGAAAGCTTGTAGGTAGGTCTTCATTTTAACCACCCATATGTGGTAGCCTTCTCCATTGAAGACTTGAGGTGCAGCTGGTGAAAAGCTTGATGAAGCCATGAATTTGTATAACAGATCCCTTAAGAAATAGGCTCTTGATACCAATTGTTGGAGCTAAGTGCAACAAATAGCAAGGTTTAACAAAAAGCTTGCCGAGTAAGAATCGAGACTTGCGGCAGAAACAAAGAAGAAAAATGAAATAAATTTTAAGCAAAGCTAAAATAGAGAGTATATGGATGAAATCTTGATTGAATTCATTCATTTTTTTAAAATGGCATAAAGCCTATTTATACAAGCTTACAACTTGACAACTTAGTTGGAATACAACTAAGTTTCATCATTACATCCACTTAAAATAAATCACCACCTACTACCACTAACAAACTTAGTTGGAATACAACTAAGTTTCATCATTACATCCACTCAAAATAAATCACCACCTACTACCACTAACAAACTTAGTTGGAATACAACTAAGTTTCATCATTACATCCACTTAAAATAAATCACCACCTACTACCACTAACAAACTTAGTTGGAATACAACTAAGTTACATCATTACATCCAAATAATAATAATAATAATAATAATAAAACATGTGATTGCTACATGCTAACCATTGCTTCAATAAATTCATATGCTTAAACTATATGCTGTTTTGCAGCTGAGGATGCGAAGAAAGAGAATGTTCCTTCAGCTTCCGACAGTTAGCTATGAATGGTACTCATATAGAAATCTGCACACTCTAATGGAGGACCTTTTAAGGATGCTACCATTAGTTCCTTGAAAGTTGATGTTTTGGATGAGACATCAAATGGAACCCAAAGTTCCAGAAGCAACAATAAGCTTGTGGATGTTGAAGATGAACTTCAAGTTTAAGATGAGGTAGCTTTAGGTGAAAAGATAGAAGAGATGGGGGCAAGAATCGAGCAACTCGAAGCCGAGCTGAGGGAAGTGACTGCCTTGGAGATTTCTCTTTATTCTGTAATTCTGGAGCAGGTTAGTTCAGCGAATAAAGTGCATACACATGCTTAGCGCCTTTCTAGACTCTATATACATGCTTGCAAGCATTGGAGTGGAGACAAGCAAGCCATGATTACTAAGAATACTGTCTTAGGGCTCATTTTGATTACAAAATCCTGCTGTAATGATGCTTCAAGGTATGTAAACTACAAACAGATTGATAAATTTTGTAATGATGTTAACCTTCTGATGATAGTCTAATTGATAAATTTTTGTTTTCTTGTCACTAAATTACAAAAAAGATAATCAATTTGGTGTTTTTCCCTTGTTCCAGGCTCTTTCTCTGTATATGCAACCTCAGGTTGAGGGTTCATGTTCCTATAAAACATTAGGAAAGTTGTTGGAGCCGGCCTCAGGCAACAAACAACCAGGAAGCTTCTTGATTGATCTACGAAAAATGGCTTTCGAAGATGCTTTTCAACTAACTTTCCTTGTTAGAGCCGGAGCCACGAATGTAGTTGCTTACCAGTTATTACAAGTATGGTATGTAGTTATATATATACACTATATTGGGATGAGCTAATTGATGTATCTTCTTCCGGTAATGGAACAGTGTGTTGCAAGGTTAAATGTAGCAATGTTTTATGCTATTCTTTGGGAGTCGAAGAACAAGATTCCAATTGATCCCATATCCAATTCTATCGTAGATTCTAAGGTTCTCCCGAGTTTCAGCCAGAGATCTTAGCTTCCGATCTGAAGCTCAACTAAAAGATTCTGTATGTATTATTGCCAAAAGAGATCATTGTTGTGAATCTCAATAATTCATGCACTTGTTATATTAAATGGAAAACATTTATATGCAACTCTTAAAGAGGGATGCTTATTTTTGCAGGTTGGAAATTGGTCTAAGATGGCTGACTGATATGTACGAGGCTTTAAAAGAAAACTGACATAACAATCAAGACGATTCCGAAAATCATGAATCCTTCGTTTTTCTTAATGCCCTTAGTGATCTTCTAATGCTTCCAAAGGACGTGCTAATGGACCATTCGATCATAAAGGAGGTTGATAACCTATTAGAACATTACTTATTTGGTCTCTTTGATGACAGAGGAAAGCATATACAAGTGACGAGGAATTGGATTCTCCATTAACATCAACAATTGAGAAATTGTTATTATCTCCAACAATTGTTGCCAAAGGAAGTATGAATGGATAACATAAGCTTGATGGCTATAGCGGTCTCATTGCACCACACAAACTCCTTCGTGAGGTACGGTTAAATCAGTTTGTTAGTGTTGGTTTTTTCTCCCAGCTACAACGCAAGTTGCTGTTGGGTGTGGATCCCACTATGTGGGAAACCCATAATTTCTGTCACATTTTATTGTCTTTTTTTTGGATTTGTCAAGAGCCATTCTTTTTGGCTTTTTACGGGTGGTGTGGGCAGCATTCTTTAGAGAACCAAAAAATCAATTTTAAAGATAGAAAGATTGAAGCTCATCCAGAGAAAAGAGAAGAGAAAAATCAGTTTTTCAAGTTTGGTGCAGCAGTGATAAACTCTTCGATCGAAGGTCCATCCGTGGTTCGATTGAGATGATTTTTGGACAGCAGCTAGACAATAAGGTGTTCTTGACTTTGTACGGTCGGATTTTTCATCCGAGTCTTGTAGCTTCGGAAATACCCGTTTTTCAGCAGCTGCATTTTTGGTGATGTTCTCTCATTTTTCTCTCTTTTGCTAAAGATTACATATTATTGGCCTTGTTGAAGTTGAATGCTTGTTGTAGGCTTGATATTGTGATCTTGTAGTTTAACATTTGATGATAATGGAGCTTTTGATCGGACTCTAAAGTCCCGTGGTTTTTACCCTTGATTTAGAGAGGTTTTCCACGTAAAAATATCAGTGTCTCTATTTATTTTTGTCGTGGTTGCATTAGTTGATTTGTGGTTGATTAAGGTTGCTAAAGAACATATTTTGTGCTATTGTGCTTGCCATAATTTTTGACAGGAGTTATAGGGAGAGAAAGAACACCGGTTGTGCTTTGCTTTGTTTCGGTTGTTCGGTTTCTTCCCAACAGTTGCAACTTGAGGCATAGCTGGCTACTTGATGTGGCTACTATTCTGAAGGTAATTGAAGACCTTTTGATGTGGCTACTTGTGATGAGAAAGTGATTGTTATTTGACAAGCGATGCGCAACTTATTTTAGATAAAATATACGAGATTAAAGAGCACTTTATTTGTTCATATAGGAACTGTTTAATTGAATGCAAAATTGTAAGTAAATAGAATGTGAGACACTTAGTTATATAAGAGCTTGTACTCATTGAAGTATAGTGGATTAACTATTTGGGCAAGGCCCCGATGTAGGAAATTTCCGAACTGTGTGAACAAAGTTTTTGGTGTCCATAGAAGAACTGTTTAATTGAATGCAAAATTGTAAGTAAACTGAACGTGAGACACTTAGTTACATCTAAGCTTTCATGGGAAAGTTTTAGAAGGAGGATGATTCGGTTTAAAATATAAGAGTGAAGTTACTATTTGGTGAGTGTGCAAGACTTATATATCAAAGCTTGTACTCATTGAAGTATAGTGGATTAAACTATCTGGACAAAGCCTCGCAAACGTATGAAGTTTTTGTACTGTGTGAACAAAGTTTTTGGACCATATATCTAGATTTACATATCTTTACCAAACAAAAATAAACAAACTTTAAGAGTCATTGGAACAATAAAATATTAATACTTTCCTCCATTTTTGTATACTCATGCTCAACTTGAAATTCAAGAATTGTATCATTATTTCATGAAATGAAATTACCCAAGATAGAATTCGACAGTAACAAACATGATAAAAGCTTCAAATATCATGTTCTCAGTTCATTTCTTTTATTTTAAGCTTTAACCATGCCATTATTTGGCACTGCAATTGCATGAGATAAAACCCAGCAGTTATTTGAATTTCATTATTAGGTTCAACCATACCATAACCATTACCAGATTTAATTCCATTATTAGGTTCAACCATACCATAAACAATACCAGATTTACAAGCACAATGGTCCAAGTTCATTAAGTAGCCCAAAGCACCTTGAAAGATTGTCTTCACATAAATTCACATAAATTCCACCATGGCTGCTTCATTTTCTTAAATTTTTTGCTTTATGTATTGAAGGATCAATTATGGCGGATAAGATTTTCAATGTATTTAGTAGATATAATAAATACAGAGAATGATTTTGAAAATTTAATCATTTTATAAATTTTACTTAGTTATTGTGTAAGAGTAAATAGAAAAAGTCTAATTACCTTGATATGTATTTCCTCGCATATCTAATAATGCTACAATTGGTCTTTCCTTTCTCTTTTCTTCAAGTAATTCACCTTCAATTTCTGCTAAGCTTTCCCACAACATTACTATTAGCACTAGGGGTTTCATCCTAAAATTATATAAAAAAATATATAATTTGAGCAAAAGTACATAATTACCATAAACTATCTTCTTATATTAGGAAAATATTAATATAAAATGTATACTTGTTGTTCATAATTGTAATTTGACGCCTACCTTTAATGCAAGGTTTGACATCAATAACAAAACCCAATTTATCTATATATAACAAATTGAAATGTTAGTAATTAAATAACAAAATTCATATAAAATCAAATAAACATACCAATGTTTTATTCTTTCGGAGTTTCCATTACTTAATCCACTGAATGATATTGAAGTAATATCTTTTCCAAACTGATGGAGGTTTCTGCTTCTTTTACATTAGTATAATCAATCTTTTGATTATGTGGAAAGTAAACTAAGTTAAATGTCAAGTCCTTTTACTTAGAGAAACACAAAATTATGTTTCTTGGCAAAACAAATCGTGAATGTGCTATTAGTCCTCCAGCCTCCAGGTAATACTGCTGCAGCTGCACCAGATGTTGTCGTAGCTAATATCGATGCAGTTACGCCAACTCCATGGAATCTTAAGGTGCTTAGACTGGGGTCTTCCAAAGCATTCAAATTATTCCCAAGTTTGTTCCCACGTGTTTGAGCGTTGATAATTTACCTTCACTTTTAGTATAAAAATCAGCTCAATCAATAGGCTACCAACCGAACCTGCTTATCGACCCTAGTCAAGCTTCGTAGAAGAAATAAAAAGAAAAAAAAAATCAAACTACAGTTTGCCTATGTTGGCATATGTTATATGCCCAATTTTCATATTTATTGTGCTTAATTAAAATAAATATTCTAGTGAGATGTGACTAATTTTGGGTTTATTATTTCATTTTCAATTAGGAACAAAAGTAAAACCGAAAAATAAAAAAGAGTGGAAAATGGGGACAAAGAATAAAGTTGATGTACAATGATCTATTTTGGATAACTTTTATTTTGGATCATTTCTCCAAGAACCTGTTTGTACATTACTCTTGAAATACACCCTTTATATCATATCAATTGGAAATTAGAAGTAAACTTACAACATATATTACCATTTTTTTTGTTTTGTTGGAATATTTTGGCTGATAATTCATGCAATCTCCTTTTATCAGAAAAATAGAAGAAAAGAAAAGAGTGGTATGAATAAATTGTCATTCCATGTTGGTGTAACTATTTTAATTAGTATTGGGTATAAGCTGCAATTTCAAGAGGAATTCAAATTTATAGTCTATATAAAAGGAATAATATTTCGGTAAGGAAATCATCATACTACAATGAATATTTATGTATATAAACAAATGCTTTGAGCTCGTAGTTGGTAAGTATAATAGAGGGACTCTGCTTCAGTGACAGAATTGGACTCAAATTCTGAAAAAAAATCGATAAAATTTATTGTTTTTGGTTTCTCTCCAACTTATCAGAATCATTGAACTTTTTATTTGCAATGCGAAACATTTGTTTTACCCGAGATATTAGAAGCATGTCCACGGACATTTTACTCTTACAATCCAACTTGACATTTTCCCTTGAAAGTTGAAAACATAACACATGAAGCCATGCTGATTTTCAAATAGAAAGAAATCATAGATACTAGACGCACAAGTATCCCATAGCTTTTCGTTGCTGGTAGGAACTAATCATCCTTCTTGCCCTTTGTTCCTCTAAATTTTTTCTCCTTTCCAACAAGACACTATTAGGAATATTAAAACCAGGTGGTGGTGGAATATTTCGAGACCGTAATACTTTTTTCTGTTGAAAACATGGTAAAGATTGTCGGTCATCCCTGGGAAGCATGTGCTCTGGTAGAAGAAGATAGGGATGACATAGTAGCTTACTAGCATTCCACCTTTTGTTTGGATCAAAAACAAAGCATTCCTTCAAGAAACTCTTCCCTAGTTCCGACATGTCTTCCGGGATGTTGGGTGATTCTCCTCTCAAAAGCTTGTCGTTTAATTTATCTCCATCACAAGTGTTCCATGGCAATCTTCCCGTAATCATTTGAACTACAATGCAGCCCAACGACCATATATCCAATGCACCACTAATTTCTCCGACAATCGATTCAGGAGACATGTAATACTTTGTACCTCGAAACCCAATCCATGTATCTTGTACCCCTTCTCGTTTAGCTAATCCGAAATCTGCAATCTTTAAAGTAGATAAACGAGTACAATGTTGAGGAGGGAAAACCAAAATATTACCTGGTTTTAGATCCGAATGAATGTACCCTTTCTCATGAATGTCCAGAAGCCCTTCGAGTATCATTTGGGTATAGCAATTAACATCCCTTTCTGGGATTTTACCACCATACTTTTTCATCAAGTCTAGCAAGCTCCCTCCTGGAGCATATTCAAGGAATATATTGTAAACCATTCTTTGTTCTCGTTCAACACTTGTGAAACCACCATAGCATTGAATAATATTTGAACAATTAACAAACTTTAGAAGGATTTCCTCTTCCTTACGTAAAAAAAAAGAGTATTCTTCATTAGCAGACTTTAACGCATAAATTTGATTATAAGCTGGAGCTACAGTTTTGACCAAATATACAACTCCATAAGAACCCTTTCCAAGAACCTTGATCTTAAGAACCTCCATTTTTTTTTCTTCACACAAAAAAGAGTTTAGAATATTAGGAGTGATGTAGCTCAATTTATATATATTTTTTTCTTCACACGACCAAGAGCTTAGAATATTATGGGTGAGTAGCTCAATTTATACATATACAAGGAAGCTAATTTTCCCAACTTTATTCGGAAAAGGATTACTTGTTAGAGTACAGTTTTTCAATTCCATTTGAAAAAGAATTCCTTCTCGATTTTTATATTTGTTTAGTGCAGATAATTTTCTTTTTTTTTTTTGTAATTTTAGAGGCAAAGACGATTTAAATTTTTTATTATATTATAATGTAATTAAATTTATGGTAAAATTATGCTTAGGTCTTCTTAAAATTATATTTCCCTAAAAATAAAATTCTGATATTCTCGGTTTCTTGTGCTCTTGCTATCTCAACATCCATCCAAGCCATTACCTTAGAAGGAGAGATGACTACAACTGGTACAATTACAAATAAGAGACCCAATTTAGGGAGGCGGCCACCAGAAAAACAGGGGTCCAATTGGTCGGATCTCCCTTACGATATCATGGAATGTACGAATTGGACATTTACGAAGGAAAGATCGAATCCAGATACGAGCAGATTTCAAGGCTTGGTCTTTTCCTAACCACGGTATTCCCAGCATTCATAAAGAAACCCCCTGGCCATTGACAAATTTCAGTTGGGTTCCAACCAACGACGGCCGTGTAGAGGGTGAGTGCCGGCTGCTCGACCTTCTTTCCCGAGCGTACGTCGTGGAAGATTGGTGCAAGCGATTTGAAAATGATTCGACTGTGTATAGGGTTACATTGGGTTGATGAAAGGAGTTGAATGAGCATGCGTTGTTTATTGGGTGCACATCCTTCTCTGTTCCAGCAATGGGGGAAGCAAGCCAATTAGCAAATAGCAATTCGATATCTCTGGTTGGGAGGAGTTGGGATCTTTATCGCAAATTGGGTTAAGATTAGTCGGGCATCGTTTCATTACAATTACATATTGTCCCCAATTGGTCTCTTTGGAAACAGAGGAGAGGTTGCAACTTGACAAGATTCCAGGTGTTGAATCTCTGGAAATAAGGGACTGTGAGAGGCTCAACAGGCTACCAGAAACCTTACATGCTTTCTCATTCATTACAAGAATAGAACTTGAAAATTATCCAGGCTTGGTTTGTTCTGGAAAGAGGAACTTTCCCCCTGCTTTAGAAGAGAAATTATTGTATTCAAATTTTGCAGGCATTGAAGGCTAAATTGGCGAAAAGTAGTGAAGACCTTCAACTGATCTGCTTCAGCTTTTTAATTTAGTAAAGCGCTTAGTTAACTCACTGCAACAATTTAAACCAATTTTCCCTTTGTTTGAGGTTCACAAAATCAAACTTATAATTGGACGAGTTGTTTGGCTTGAGGTTAGTTTCTTGATGGCTATAATTTGTGATGCTGATGTTACATGACAAGGAGGATTGTAATTGTCTCTTTCAATTCACATCATACGCGTTTTGGACTTCAAAAGAAACTATTGTCAAATGAATTGGATGCCTGTGCCAATTTTTATCGATTCCCTCTGTGTCAAATGAATTGCAAGTACGGTGTGTAGTTATATATACACTATATTGGGATGAGCTAATTGATTTATCTTCTTCAGGTAATGGAACAGTGCGTGGCAAGGTTAGATGTAGCAATGTTCTATGTTATTCTTTGGGAGCCGAAGAACGAGATCACTGTTGTGAATCTCAATAGTTCATGCACTTGTTATATTAAATGGAAAACATTTATATGTAAGTCTTAAAGAGGGATGCTTATTTTTACAGGTTGGAAATTGGTCTAAGATGGCTGACTGATATGTATGAGGCTTTAAAAGAAAACTGACATAACAATCAAGATGATTCTAAAAAATCACGAACCCTTCATTTTTCTTAATGCCCTTAGTGATCTTCTAATGCTTCCAAAGGACGTGTTAATGGACCATTCGATCATAACGGAGGTTGATAACCTTTTAGAACATTACTTATTTGGTTTCTTTGATGGCAGAGGAAAGCATATACAAGTTACGAGGATTTTAATTCTCCATTAACATCAACAATTGTTGCAAGCATGAATGGAGAACATAAGCTTGATGGCTATGGCGGTCTCATTGCACTAAACAAACTCCTTCGTGAGGAATGGTTAATTCAGTTTGTTAGTGTTGGTTTTATCTACCAGCTACAACACACGTTGCAACTTGAGGTATAGCTGGCCAAAGGATAAAACTTGCCATATCTTTTATCTTTACCCAAACTTTATGGACTTTTATTTGATGCATCTCGAAGAGTATCTACGGCTCCTTTGTGAAGCTTAAACGTGTAGGAACCAAACTAAGCAAGGATCGAATTGAAGAATTTCAATACAACCCAAGTTCCCATGTTTAGAAGATTGAATCATGATGAATATTTAATATTGATGAAAGCTCTGCTATTCTGAAGGTATTTGAAGACCTTTTGATGTGGCCACTTGTGAGGAGAAAGTGATTGTAATTTGACAAGCCATGCACAACATTTTTTAGGAAAAATGTACGAGATTAGAGAACACTTTTTTTTTTCATACAAAAAAAAAAAACTTTGGAGGAAAATTGCAGATACATTCAACTGAGCAAGTTAGCACCTAGTTTAATCATGAATAATTTTTCTCTATTTTAGGCGAATAATTTTGGATTAATGGAGTAAATATTTAGTAGCGTTATTTTTATTTAGCGGTTTAGCGCGATTGATTGCAATGTTTCTAGAACTAGATCAGCGCTCGAACTAATTAGGCCACTAATTTTCAATCCAACTAGCTCGATCAGTTCGAATTAAATAAATTATTAAAATTTCATATAAAATCCAATTCAACTAGTTTATATGGGTTCACAGGTCAATCGATTTTTCGCCTTGCTCTAAACTAGTGTATCGGTCAATTTCCCGTTTGATCCTGTTTCAACAACCTTGATTGATTGATTGATTAATCAGAAGGATTAAAACACTAGAAGAATTTAGGCCATTTTAATTATTATAAATTATCTTCGAAAATATTAAAATAAAATGTATACTTGTTCATTATTGTAATTTGACGCCTACCTTTAATGCAAGGTTTAATGTCAATAACAAAACCCAATGTATCTATATATAACAAATTGAAATGTTAGTAATTAAATAACAAAATTCATATAAAATAAAATAAATATATCAATGTTTTATTCTTTCGGAATGTCCATTATTTTATCAACTAAATGATATTGAAGTAATATCTTTTCCAAATTGATGGAAGTTTAAATAAAAACTTGAAAAATTTATTTCTTTAATAAAAATAAAGGGGTTTAAATTTCAAAACTAAAATTAAAATTAAAACAAAATAAAAGGAGATCATAAAAGAAAAGAAAGGAAAATTAATGGGGAAAATCTCTAGCCAAATGTAAAACCTCTGTTTGATTTGTGGATTCGATCATCAATGCAAAGATATATTCAAAAATATATTCAATGAGATTAATAAATTAGTTTTAGTTGCTAACTCAAAGTTAGACAATCAATTTTTTTTTTTACTTATCTGATAACCAAGAGGCAACTTGTTTCAGAGCATGGTGGCTTAGCACATAAAATGCATACACATGCTCGACTCCTTTCTAGACTCTATATATGCATACTTCCATGCATTGGACTCAAGACAACCATGTCATGATAGCTAAAAACGCCTTCTCCAGGCTCGATTTGATTGTGAAATGTTGCAGTAATGATGTTTGGAGGCATGCAAATGTAAATTCTATGCAAATAATGTATATATGCTTGATAGCATATTTATTTTGTATATTTTACGTGCTCAAATTAATTTGTTCTTGAATTAATTTTTGCTCATTGGTGAATTTTATGTTTAAATCATGTCAGGAATAAAATTCGGATGCTCTAATGCAAAAAACAAGCAGAAAAGGTTGCAATTGGAGCATGAATAATAGAAGAGGGGCCAAATTAGAAATTTGGAAACATTTAAGGGCTGGTCATATTTTTGACCTTGTAAAAATGAAATTTAGAAAATAAAATATGATATTTTTCATGTAATTAGTGGGTAAGTGAGATTAGCCTAATTTTAGTATATGGTGTATGTATAAATAGGTGGTATGGTGGACTTGAGAAGACACCTTAAATTCACTTGGAATTGAATAAAATTATTTTTTTTTCTCTTCTAATTTCATGCGTCAGTCCATTCCATTTCCATTTTCTTGTTTCTTTTCAAATTTGTTTAATTGCTTTCCAAGTCCCTTCCCTTTTCATCTACCACCATTTCCATAAACCAACAAAAGCATGATTAATTTCATGCTTCACTAAATCTCTACTTAGCTTTAGGCCAGTATTCTTTCTGGTCAAGAATCGTGAGAAATGTATCTGCACTAAAAATCTTTTATAACGGTATTCATCATCTCTCCAAAAGATCAGGATTGACAAATTTATCCCTTAAAGTTGACTTAATTTTAACACAAAGTGCACGTTGGGTTGGAGTCGTTTTAGCATACAGTTGGGAAGACAAGTCGACCGTGCTGTACTCAGATTCTCACGAACAAATTGACGTATCCTGGCGGGATCATACTAGTAGGATTTTCGTGAAGGGAGACAATGATCAGATTAAAACATCCTGTGAGGTTGAGGCCGTTAATCCGATTTGGGTTCTTCAGAACGCAAGGCTATCGAAGTCTTGAATCGCAAACGCGTGTATCGCAATTAGATAATTGATAAGGGTTGGTTTGTAGGGCATACCAAGATCAACTATGAGAGGCAAAATTGGTGGTTAGGACGTTCTTAGCTGCTATAACCAGCTTATTGTTTGGAGGAGAAAACTCATTTTTGAGGATCGATTCAAAGATCAGACTTCACCGAGTCTAGGGGTAAGACTTTATAATTTTGTTTGCAAAATCTAAATTTATTTTCTAATTTAATTTTACTTTAGATTTCTTTAATTGTTTATTCCTACTATCTCAATTATTTTATTTTTAGACATTTCCAACTTCCTTAATTTATTTTTCAACAGATCCGTTTGGAGTCGTCGGGACGATTATCGACTCGACCGAAATATTATTCACAAGAAAAACACGGAAGTTGATCATAATATCCAATCTTTGTGGACTCGACCCTGCTACTATTGACAACTATTTAGAGTTATTTTATTGTAGGAATTATTTTTTGTGGTTTTGACGCCAATCAATGCCCTTTGCTATTGAAACATGAATGATTTTCTGCTTATTCATTTTTAAGGTTAATCTTCTAGCTATATCGAACGCCATAGTGCTGAGGGAGATCGTTTTTCAAGCGCTTAGCGATGCATCCAACTCGAATTGACTTAGACGTCTTAATGAGTTCAACGGTTGTAACCAACTTATATAAATGACTAACATGTTAAGATTTTAAACTGTATAAGTCCTTGTACTCTTCTAAGATTCAAATTTTAGTCCTTGTATTTTTATTTCTAGGAATTTAGTCACTCTACTTTTTAGATTTTAGAATTTAGATCTAATTGTTAACGCTGCTTTATGTTGTTGTTAAATTCAGGTTAATTACATCGTCATTTGTTAAAATTACATGACTACCAAGTGAGCTTTTCTTTTATTTCAAAATGTCACACTAACAATTTTAACAACAAAAAGTTAACATTGTTAACAATTGAATTTAAATTTTGAAATTTGTGAAGTAGGAGACTAAATTCCTAGAAATAAAAATAGAGGGACTAAAGCCAAATTTTGAAAAGTACAGGGACTTATGACAGATTTTAACCAATTCAAAGATTATAATTTTTTTTCTTAAATTGAATAAGAAGCGTATTTCTTAAATTTTTTAATCCGATTTTTAACAAAAAAGATATGAAATATTATAAAACATCACTAATAATTTTAACAAAAAAAAATGAAGCTAGAGAATTTGTTGTGCATAATACTAGCATTGAAAGGTAATTTATTAGTAATGGAATCGGAAGCATTGAAAGCTAAGTTGGGGTGTCAATCAAGCTCATTCTGCACTACTCACCAACCTCTATCGCATTGTAGTCGCAAAGGGCTTTGTATTGATCAAGCTAATTGTTACGTATATGGGAATGGGATTTTATTTAAAAATATTTGACATTTCACTGTGCAACAATCTCGTACACTTGCCTGTATCAATACGGATTTGGTTTGGATTTTAAAAATATTTATTTTGTGAAACTCATCTCTTGCTAATTCCAAATATTTCCATAGGAGAGCCATTAATAATACAAGTACGTATCAAAACATGTATGAAATCAATCAAGCCTTTACTAATACGCACTGAAGGTATCCGAAGTTGAAATACAACCACTAAAATGTCCATAAGAAAAATTAGACTGAATTAATGAAAACGAAAAATTATCATAAAGCATATAGTTGAAATACAACCACTAACATTTTCTTTCACTTGAGCTGCTCAATCTCCTAATCAAAGTGATGATGCTCATCCGCATGATGCAAAATGGGTTACAATAATAAGTCCATTAACAGCATGCGTTCAACTCGGGTTGAATTCTAATTCAAGTGATTGGATTAACAATTTACAAGTTTAGATATGCCAAATAAGATGAAATTTTGTGATTAAAAAAAAAAAAAGGCCTTCCAACTGTACGCCTATCAATGACGGTATCTATCTTCAATGACTCTTTCCCAGATTGACTATCGACCTAAAGCTAGATGGGAAGTTTAGCTACTCATGAAATTATGGATACTTGTATAAAGGGTTCAACAAAAATTAGATAAAAGAAATGAACAAATAAAAGAAAGGAAAAAAATGGGAGGGTGGCGTGGCGGCGAAATATTGTGCAAGAGAAAAAGAAAGAAGAGAATTAGAAATAGAGAAGGAAAGAAATTCCATTTGCAATTGAATTCTGCCCAAAACGAAACGAGTGTTGTATATTATGTTTAAACATGAGATGTTCAATACACATACTGCATTCATGTTTATAATTTTGACAATAACTTCTTGTTGAACCGATGAATTTGAATTGTAGTTACATACAGTTGAATCAATTACCAGTTGTCTTGTTTTTTTATATGGACAATAACATGTTGAAAATAAACATGATTGCAACAGTAACCTGCCATCGTTATGGAGGTTAAGGAAAAGAAGGATCTCGAAACGATAGACATGATTGGGAAGGAGCAGTTAAGCTTCATGGAGGGGTTTAATGGTCTATACCAGACAATTCAAGCACCGACTTTCCATCGACTGCAACATTTATTAAGTAGTGGTCAATAATGCTGCAGTGTAGCTTTTATTGCTAGATGGTACACTTTGTCCCTATTTCAATCCTGGTAATATTTTAGGTGCAGGTGCTCAACACGGATATTTTAGATTTGGAACATTGGTGGATCTTTTCAGCTTTTACTGCGAACTCATGCGGATCCAGCACATTCGGGACATCATTCCACAATCCCAGACCGAACTTCTTAAAACAAAAACCCTCAAATGACATTAAGCAGAGCTATCAATGAAAACTTTATACTTAGAAATTGGGTAAGGGCCGCGCGAACGCAGGCCCCCACTGCCACAAATTATGACGTAGGCTCTCCCAACTTGGGGAGACCTTAAGGTAGCACCCCTCCCAAGTGCAATGGAGGTCACTACCCTAGGCCATGGATCTTTCTGATCATCCATCGACCCCGTCCAGGTAAGTATGTAGTAAGTAGCAGCTTGCCTTTTATTTATACTCCAGCGTTTTGCTCCACTACCATCACTTAGCGATGTGGGAGTTAACAGAAGTCAGCAGCCCTCTTTTTAAGGCATCTCTAATAAGAAAGATTTGGTTTTTCGATTATTATTTTTCGCTTTTTTTTTTTGGTGAAAAGAAAAGATGAACTACATCAATTACATAAAAGTAGCATTGACTTTATCTTTTTGTAAAAATTCTAAGATTTCCTTAGGTGCTTCATCAAAGACTTGTAAGGTTGATTTCCAATTCAAGCTAAGTTTAGCAAGTCAATCTGCTACAAAGTTCTGCTCTCTCGGTATGTGATTGATCCTCCACTATCCTTCAGACTTCATGATACGTTAAGTCCTTCTAAGCATAATAATCCCTGGATCCTCCAATCCCAAATCGGTCAAGACTTGGGCTACATTCAAGGTTATCAGTCTGAATTATAGTCCTTCTGTATACTTTATTAAGTAAAATAAGGATCCCATCTAGGATAATCCAAACTTCGACCTTAAACGGTGAACAAACACCTAAATAGAGACTGAATCCCATAATCCAATTTCCATCCCTGTCCCGTACCACGTCTCCTATTGCAGCATAACTAGTTTCTCTCGCCACAACACCATCAGTGGACAAAAGTACCCATGTATTATCAGATATATTAATAGGGCTCAAGTTGGAAACATTGCTTTTGTATCCACTTAAGTATGATTCAAATTGGCAAGTCCAACTAATAGAGACTTTCACCACAACAGTTGCCGACCAAGAAATATTCTAAAAGATAAAAAGATTCCTATTCTTCCAGATACGCCAAGCAATTAATCCAAAGAGGCACGACCAAGTGACTCCACTATCCTTCAATCTCACATGGCAACGATGAAAGCCAAACCTGGAATGAGTCAGAAAAGAACCTTTACTTTAGATTATTTGGAAGCACATGCATCCACACATCTTTCGTTGCCAGACAATCGCGAAGAACATGGACCATATCCTCAAACTCATGTCCATACACAATGCAAGAATTACTTTGACCGATCCCCCGCCTTGTATGCTCTGAATTAGTAAGAAGTCTCTACTTAAAAGCAAGCCAAAGAAAAAAATCTCACTCTCTGCGGACCCTGATATTTCCAAATAGTTTTCCAATTCTCCTCTCGAGAACTCCAAGTGTCTTCTTTTAAAGTCCAGAAAGCACTACGAACTGAAAAGGCGCCTAATGTCGATCGAGTCTATATCACCTTGTCTGATCCTGAATCTAGATGAGGAGGAGGGACACTGATAATTATATTAATCACATCTTCAGACAGCCAGACATGAAACAAATCCAAGTTCCAGCTTCCATCAGAGTTGACCAACTCCCTAACAAAACAATCCAAATCAAAGTTAGTAGAAGATGTAATTTTTCAGAGTAAAGGGCCCATACCTGGGATCCAAGAATCTTTCCAATAATGAACACTTGCGTCATCTCCAATAGCCCAAGCTAAGTTTTCACGGAATAGCGGCCATATCTTAGAAAGAAACTGCCATAAATGTGAGCACTGACTCCTATTAATAGTCTCTAGGATTTACTCTTTCCATCCATACTTAGATCGAAGGACGCGACCCTATAAGGCATTACTCTTCGAGACTAAATTGAATCCAATCTTCATGAGAAAAGACATGTTTTAATCACTCAAGTGCCGAAACCCACCCACCTCGAGACTGTGGCTGGCATATAGAGTCCCAACCCACTAACGACATTTTTGGGTGACCATCAGCACAACCCCAAATAAACTAACTGATCAATCTTTCAATTTCTGCACAGACTCCTTTTGGTATCAACATCGACTGCATAAAATAAGTAAGAATGGAAAGTAGTACTAATTGGGCCAAGGTGATTCTTCCCGCTATGGACAACTTCCTCGCAATCCCAATTGTGAAGCTTACGCCTTACCTTATCAACCACAAAACTCAAGGTACTTTTAGTTACTTATTATGAAAAAGAGGGACACTGAAATAAGTGCCAAGATTCTGAACCTTCTGAAAGCCGAGCATTTGAACAATTTGGTTGCGAACATCATTATTAATACCTTTAGAAAAGTAAATGTTACTTTTCCTAGTATTAATTCTGTGACCCAAAATCTCGCAAAACTGATTTAGAATATTCTTCAATAAACACGCTTGATCAAATTGAGCTTTGCAAAAGATCATCAAATCATCGGCAAAGAATAGGTGGGAGATTGCTGGACCTGTTCTTGAAAGCTGAATAGGTTCTCACCTACCAATATTAATATCTGACTGAATAATATGCCCCAACCCATCCATGCACAGCACAAAAAGATAAGGCGAGGACACCCCTGGCGGAGTCCTCTAGCTGGCTTAAACTTCTGGGTTGGCATGCCATTCCAAAGTATTTGCATAGAAGAGGAAGATATAGCCAAAATTATCACTTTCCGCAAGAATATAGGTATCCCAACAACCATCAAAGAAGCACATATAAAGTCCCAACTAACTCTGTCATGTGCTTTCTCAAATCCAACTTAATAGCCATCCAATTTTTCCCATTTCACTTGCAACGCATAGAATGTATGACTTCTTGTGCTAAAATGGTATTATCAGATATGTTCCGACCAGCTATGAATCCAGCTTGTTCCTGGGAAATAAGGTTGGGGAAAACCAACTTAAATCGGTTAGCAATCACTTTCATCACCAATTTATACAGCACATAACACAAACTAATATGACGAAACTGACTGAAATTATTCAAATCCTACTCAATCGGCTGTCCAGCAAAAACTCCCTTAACCCAATTGCAAATATTATTATCAAGCATATCCCACTAGCTTTGAAAGAAATGAGCATGATAGCCATCACTTTCAGGAACTTTTAAAGGCGCCATGTCAAATAAAGCCCTTTTTGATCTCTTCATTTGTGATTGACTCCTCCAAGAAAGCAATCTCTAAACGGTTCAAACGTGGAAAACTAATATTTTCTGCTTTTAAAAGGTAAAAAGAACTGGTTAACACAGCAGGTATATATATAATAAGCATATTTAATAAAAAATTATATAAGAAAATAATAAAGTTTTAATTGAAATGATTAAAATTCCTTGTATCTTATGTTCAAGTCTCCTTATAAATTTTAATATAATAGAGCTATTAATACAATATATTTAATTAACATGTTGTTTAAACATGAGATGATTTATACACATATTGCATTTAAGTTTGTAATTATAACACATTCAATTACGGGATCTAAATCAACTCAAGTTTCCAGTTATGATTATTCCATTTGGATTACAAGATTTATTTCGTGAGGATGAATGTTGGATTTGAATATATATTTAACCTGTTTAATTTTTTTCTCATACTAATTTAGGCCTCTATAACATTGTTTTTGTACCAATTTTTAGGTAGAAAAATGTTGTATGTTTTCACCTAAGAACACTATATTAGACAAGTAAAGAGAGTCAAATAAACAGAGATATTATTTGTTTTTAATTAATATTGAGAAATATCTAATCGAACTTGACTCAAACTTGAATCAGCTCAAGCAATTCAAAATTTCACACAATATTTGGTTGATGAAAAAGAAAACAATAATAAGAGTATGAGTAGTAACACTTGTCTACTCGAGCACATGGAAATAAGCGACTGTCCATCTCTAATATGGTTATCATCAAGGGGCGATATATGCAATCAACTTCAACATCTCAAAATTGAAAGGTTTTCAAAGCTAAGTAGCTTATTTTTAAATGCCAAAACCAGTAATGCTTAACATCTAGTTATTTCGGGTTTTCCGGTGTTGGAATGCATAGCCCAAGATTTCCATGAAACAGTTTATCTCAAAAGTATTAGAATATCAAATGCTGAAAATATTAAATCATTACCAAGAGGATTGGACAAGCTCAGCCATCTTCAAGAGATTGAAGTTAATGGGTGCCCAAGTCTGGTTTCATTTGAAGAAAGTGGGTTGCCCACCACAAATCTCAAAGTTCTCTCAATCCAGTATTGTGAAAATTTTAGAGCCCTTCCCAAGTGCATCAACAACTTCACCTCCCTTGCAGAATTGAAGGTGGTTTATTGTTCGGATGACGTATCCTTTCCAGAAGAGGGTTTCCCTACCAACCTCACATTACTTGAAATCTCAAACGCACCCAAAATTTATACATCACTTGTTGAATGGGGATTTAACAGACTCACCTCTCTTCAACAACTGGATATCAGCGGTGAAGGATGCTCAAACGTGGTGTCATTTCCAGAAGAATGGATAGGAATGACGCTGCCTCCTCCTCTCACATCTATCCGCATTCGAAATTTTAATAATTTGGAATTCATGTGCTCCAAGGGCTTTCAACACCTCACCTCTCTTCAAGAATTAGCGTTCATTAATTGTCCTAAGCTCACATCTCTTCCAGAAAAAGATATGCTTCTCTCGCTTGAGCGTCTATGTATTTGGGGTTGCCCGTTGCTAGAAGAAGGGTGCCCACATACCTTATATTAAAATTGATTTTAAAGTAGTCATCCCAAGGGATTGAAATTTAAGCAGCAAAATCTGGCATCGATGTCTCCACACTCAAGCCACAGGTATGGAACCGTTTTAAACATTTATCAAATTTATAGTTTTTTTGTTCGATAATAGCAATCAGTCTTATATATTTTGTATTCAATTTTGCAGGCATTGAAAGCTAATTGAGGGAAAATAGTGGAGAAATTCAATTTATTTAATAGAGCGGTTAGTTAATTCGCTGCAACATTTATTCAGCAAACTGAGTGTTCTGTTTTCACTTGCATCTTCTAATTTCTAAGTTTCTATATGTTTGCTCTCGTCCTCATCCTTAAGGATTTTAAACTTGGAGCAATTGTTCAACTGCAATTGTATATGGGAATGGGATTTTATTTAAAACTATTTGACATTTCATTGTACTATTGAAGGATGTTAGGATGGCTTTCCTCTGTTTTCCTTCGTAAAAGGAAGTGGAGGAGCCAAATATGTTATTTATCCAGCCTTCTATATTCATTCAGCTTTGAGAACCATGAAATCTGCAGGGTCTTGGTTAAGGAGGCGCACCTTCGAGTGGCAAAATTCCATGGTGCCGGTGGACATCTAACGAGGACAATACCAACTTATGGGCACGATACAGGGTGGTGACAAAAGGAATGGAGTGTTAAGTTAATTTTATATTGCTTTTAGTATCATTTGTTACTATCTACAATACAAGATGTTTCCAATTTCATCAGTGTCTCCACACTTTGTCTACATTTCATGACAGTGCATCACAAATAAAAAGTTCAGCCTCTCATAAGTCTCCATTGATGATTTATAGTATGCTAGGATATTAATGCAGTATTGTTTTTGACATTTTAAGATTGAAAAAAAATGTTCGTCATTGATGACCATTTAGAACCTTCCTCAAAGTTTGTGGATAATTATTGTGGCGAGATATTTTATTTTATGATGTAAGCCCATTGAAATATCCATTCTTTAATAATGAATTTCATTTTTGGTTTTACTTGTGGATGTAGGGAATATCCCCGAACCACAATCACATATATCATTGTGTTCTCTTTTTCTACTTACTTTTCTTGTTTAAATTTTCTTTATTTTTTTTGCTAAATCCAAAACTTCTATACTTGTATGTTAAAGTAAGGTCTAAAGGATCTTCCTCATGCTAGGGATGTCAATTGGGCAGGGCGGGTGCGACATCCCCGTCCCGCAACCCGTTACGGGTACAAAGCCCAAAACTATCCCCGCCATGCGACCCGCAAGACTAAAACTATCTCAGTCCCACCACCCACGCGGGTTTCTAGACCCACCTAATCCCTACTATACCCACCCCACAACCCTCTTCATATAATATATATATAAGTATCAATTAAATAAATATAAACCAAATTTTTTCTAAAAAATGTATGAAATACCTATCCTCTGGACTCCCACAACAAATGTGGCATTATTCCAATTTGGTACGAAAGTGGGACGGGACCCAACGAAACCCGTCCCACTGATGCTCCTACTGACACATGACACATATCCACCATGTTTTTTCTTTTTACATTTGATAAAAGTGATTAATTTCCAGTTTTAATCTTTATAATATATTTAAATTTGAGATTTAATTCTTATACTTTAACTTCTAACACAATTTGATCTTTATATTTTTATAATGTTATTAATTAGTTTAATATTTTTATAATGTAATTAATTAATTCAAATAGTTAATAACTTAGGGTGGGTTTGGATGGGCGATTGGGTGCGGTGCGGTGCGTTTAGCTTACTTTTTATCTCACGCTACAGTATCGCTACAGTATCTAATCTCACCGCCACCGCTGTTTTTACACTAACCGCAGGTAAACGCACCGCCCATCCAAACTCACCCTTAATGTCGTTAACTTTTCAATTAAAATAATACGTGATTATATATAATTTGAAAATAGATTTATAAATCTAAATGTACGAAGTGTAGAGACATAGAGTCATAATTGTTTGAGCCGGACTGATTGAGGCATCTGGCTAGTTGACCCGCAAACCAATATGAATCAGTTGAACCAAGAAAAAAATCAATTGAGCTGGTTTTCTTTTTTTTTTTAATATATTTCTTTTTTTTAATGATTTATTCAATCGGACAATACAAATTCCAATGACTTGACCAGTTCAACCACCGGTCCGATTCTGAAAATCTTGCTTAGAATGTATCTTAATTTTTAAAATTTTACTCTGCAATTTGATATTAATAAATAATCAATTTAATGCGAAGCTTACACAAACCATACTAGTAATTTTATTAATAAAAGGACCACAATTAGTGCATAACAAATCATAGCAAACTCATTCTCCTTCGTAATTAGATGAAAATTTGTAATTAAAAAAATCTGTCAAAAACCCTTAAATGGATAGATATTACACGTTTTAATGGATGATTCTTTTATATAAATAATTATTATATCATAAAAGTGTTCAAAATCATTTTAAAATATTTTTGTGACTATAATTACAATTATTATGAGGTGCAGCATTAAAAAAATCATTAGCAGAAAGATTAGATAATTATTATGTTTAGCTTGTGATGAAGACCATAAACAGAAGATTCATACTCGTACATTATTAACATAAAAGCTACATAAATTATGAACAAAATAAAATAAAATAAAATAAAAGCTACACGTATAAATGCAGGCAGATAAGAAATGAGTGGCCGCTATAATTTCGTCATCAATACGATGCTAGCTCCAACCACCACTTGGGGTCCATCTTCTTCATCAATATTCATTGACTTCCAACTCATTGTCTCATAGTCTGAATTATTAGATGCTTAAAAGACATTGTACCAAGTTCTTCAACTTTCACTGTTTATACAGTATTCCCATCTCCATTTCTTTCAGCTTTTTAGGCCCTGAATTCCATTTTGCTTGATCGTTTCTCTCTTTAGCTTCTTTCACATAATTCCCCCATGTCTGCCATTGGGGAGGCTGCCCTTTCAGGGTTTTTGGAGCTGTTGTGGGGCAGGTTGCTCGACTCTGCACTCAACTTTGTTGCTGATCACAAGCAACTCCGCCAGCAGCTGAGCCAGTGGAAGTCCATATTGCCAGATATCCAGGCAGTGCTGGATGATGCCGAGGAGAAGCAGATCAAGAACAGGGGTGTGAAGAATTGGTTGGAGGATCTCCAAGACTTGGCTTACGATGTGGATGACATCTTGGATGACTTCGCTTATGAAGAGTTATCTCTCAAGCTCCAAAAAACTCAAGCTCAAGCCAGCACTAGTAAGATACAGAAACTCATTCCTACCTGTTTTACTGGTACTAGTTTCAATCCCAAGGCGACTTCTTTTCTGTTCAAGAATACCATGATTCCCAAGGTGAAGGACATCACTGATAGACTGAATAGTTTGGCTACTCGAAGAAGTAATTTGGGGTTGAGTGAGATCCTGTCTCAAGCTGCAACCTCCAAGGGAAAGCAAACCGGGCTGCAACCAACTTCCGTAATGGATGAAGCCGTGGAGTATGTAGGTAGAAACAAGGAGAAGCAAGAAATGATTGAGTTGCTCAAAGGTAATAACTCTGACGGAGTTTCAGTCCTTTCCATTGTCGGCATGGGAGGGGTGGGTAAAACAACTCTTGCTCAACTTGTTTACAATGATACCACCATCAACGAGTTTTTTGATCACAAAGCCTGGGTATGCGTTTCTGATGACTTTGATGCAATTAAAATAACAAAGGAAATTTTACAGTCCATCACTTCTGAGCCATGTGCTTACAGTGACTTAAATTTACTTCAAGTTAAGCTGAAGGAGAAGTTGTTCCGGAAAAAGTTCTTGCTTGTTCTAGATGACATTTGGAACGATAGTTACAATGATTGGACCATCTTACGGTCTCCGTTTGGAGTAGGGACCAGGATCATTGTAACCACTCGGCTTCAAAATGTTTCATCCAATGTGAATCCAGTGAAAGCCTTTTTCTTGGATAAATTACCGCATGATGATTGCTTATCCATATTAACACAACATGCTCTAAATGCAATAAATTTTAGTGGACATCTCCAACTTAAAGAAGTTGGGGAGAAAATAGTGATAAGGTGCAATGGCTTACCTTTGGCCGCAAAAGCCATCGGAAGCTTACTACGCACGGCTAAAGATCACGGAGAATGGGAAAGAATATATGAGAGCGAGATATGGGACTTACTAGAAGATCAGTGTGGCATAATTCCAGCTTTGCGATTAAGCTACCATCACCTTCCATCGCATTTGAAACGATGCTTTGCATATTGCTCTTTACTTCCGAAAGATTATGAATTTGAGGAAGAAGAAATGATCTTGCTATGGAGAGCAGAGGGTTTCTTGCTACAAGAAGTTAAACTTCGAACTAAAGATCTTGGAAATCAATATTTTCAAGATCTAGTGTCGAGGTCATTTTTTCAGATATCTAATAAAGATAAATCCCGATTTGTAATGCATGACCTTATCAATGATTTAGCTCAACTAGTTGCAGGAGAGATATGCTCCAAATTGGAAGGTGACAAGAAACAGAAGTTCTCAATTCGCACTCGACATTCTTCTTATGTTGCCAGCGAGTACGAGACAGTGAAAAAGTTTGAAGTATTTGATAAAGCGAATTCTTTACGCACTTTTCTACCTTTTGTGTTTCCAAGTTATTATCAGGAGTTTTATATAACTAATGTTATGCTGGTTGATTTGTTGCCAAGACTTGGCTACTTAAGAGTGCTGTCGTTGTGTGGGTATCACATCACTGAATTGCCTGATGTTTTAGAAAAATTAAAGCAGCTTCACTACTTAAAATTTTCTTACACCAAAATCAAATGTCTACCTGATTCTTTGTGTACTCTTTACCATTTGGAAACTTTATTGTTAAAAAGTTGTTACAAGCTTCAAAAGCTACCCTCGAAGATGGAAAATGTTGTCAACCTGCAATATCTTGATATCAGCGGTGCTAGCTTAATAGAAAGGATGCCTGTTGGAATTGGTTCGCTAATTAATCTTCAAAGGTTATCCGATTTCATTATAGGGGAAGGTGATGGACATCATATCAGAGAATTAAAATATTTGCTAAGCCTCGGAGGTAGTTTTCGTCTTTCTGGATTGGAGAACGTTAATGGTGAAGATGCAGTGGATGCCAAGTTAAATGAGAAACAAGGGATTGATCGGTTGGTATTGCAATGGGGTACAGACTTTAAGAAAGATACAAGGAACAATGAAATTGAAGAATGGGTGTTAAACTCTCTTTGTCCTTCGAAAAAGCTTGAGCATCTTGTAATTCAGAATTATGGTGGTGCAAAATTCTGTACTTGGATAACAGATTCTTCCTTCAAGAATATGTTGTCATTGGAGCTTCGCAACTGTAAAAATTGCAAATCAGTACCATCAATTGGAAGGTTGCCATTCTTGAAAGATCTTTTAATTGGTGGTTTGGATGAGGTAAACAATATTGGAGTTGAGTTGTTCGGAGAAAATCAATCGAATGCATTTCCATCATTAGAGACTTTGTGTTTTGAGGGTATGCCAAACCTGGAGGAGTGGGACCCATGTGAAGGTGATGAGCAAGCTTCGAAATTCCCCAACCTTCATAAGCTTTCAATCAGAGAATGTCCTCAATTGTTGGGAAGGCTGCCAACCATTCTTCAATCCTTGCAGAAACTTGAAATCCGTAAGTGCAGGAGATTGATTGTTTCGATTTCAAATTTTCCTTTGCTGCTTGAATTAAGAGTTGAAGGGTGTGGAGAATTAGTTGATGAAGGCTCTTCTACAGAGGAGGTTACCTCTTTAAAAAGTGTGTCTCTTTCAGACATTTCAATGTTTAATATTTCAACAGAGTGGATGATGTTGAGATTTGCAAACTCAGAAGACTTTAACATCTTTGGTTGGAAGAAGTTGGAATCTTTATCACAAAATGGGTTAGGATTAGTAGGGCATCGTTTCATTGAAATTTATGATTGTCCCCAACTGGTCTGTCTGGAAACAGAGGATGAGAGATTGCAACTTGACAAGATACCGGATGTTGAATATCTGAGAATAAGAAAATGTAGAAGGCTCAAGAGACTACCAAAAGTCTTGCATTCTTTCACATATCTTACAAGAATGAGACTTGAGAGGTGTTCAAACTTTGTTTCTTTTGGAGAGAGTAACTTCCCCCCTGCTTTAAAAAAGCTAGAGATTTGGGGGTGCATGAATTTGCAATATTTAGTTGATAAAAAAGAAAATAATAAGAGTATGAGCAGTGACACTTGTCTTCTTGAGCACTTAGACATACTATTATGCCCATCTCTAATATGGTTATCATCAAGGGGTGATATATGCAATCCGCTTCAACATCTGGAAGTTAGCAGTTGTTCAAAGCTAGGTAGCTTATTTTTGAATGCCAAGTTACCCGTAATGCTTAAACATCTACATATTTGGAAGTGTCCAATGTTAGAATGCATAGCCCAAGACTTCCATGAAACTACTTATCTCGAAAGCATTTTTATCTGGGGTGGTCAAAATATTAAATCATTACCCCAAGGATTAGACAAGCTCACCCATCTTGAGAAGATTCAACTTGATGGTTTTTCAAGTCTGGTTTCATTTGAAGAAAGTGGGTTGCCCACCACAAATCTCAAAGCTTTCTCGATTTCCAATTGTGAAAATTTTGTAGCACTTCCCGACTGCATCAACAATTTCCCCTTCCTTCAGAAATTAAAGGTTTGTGAGTGTTCGGCTGCCATACCTTTTCCAGAAAAGGGTTTCCCTACTAACCTCACATCACTTGAAATCTCAAACGTACCCAAAATTTATACATCACTTGTTGAATGGGGATTAAACAGACTCTCTTCTCTTCAACAACTCACCATCAGCGGTGCTGGATGCTCAAATGTGGTGTCATTTCCAGAAGAAGGGATAGGAAAGGCGCTGCCTCTTTCTCTCACCTTTATCTGCATCCGCGAGTTTGAGAATCTGGAATTCACGTGCTCCAAGGGATTTCACCACCTCACCTCTCTTCAAGAATTACAGTTCAGTAATTGTCCTAAGCTCGCATCTCTTCCGGAAAAAGATAAGCTTCTATTGAAGCAATGGTTAGCATGTAGCAATCACATGTTTTATTATTATTATTATTATTATTATTATTATTATTATTATTATTATTTGGATGTAATGATGTAACTTAGTTGTATTCCAACTAAGTTTGTTAGTGGTAGTAGGTGGTGATTTATTTTAAGTGGATGTAATGATGAAACTTAGTTGTATTCCAACTAAGTTGTCAAGTTGTAAGCTTGTATAAATAGGCTTTATGCCATTTTAAAAAAATGAATGAATTCAATCAAGATTTCATCCATATACTCTCTATTTTAGCTTTGCTTAAAATTTATTTCATTTTTCTTCTTTGTTTCTGCCGCAAGTCTCGATTCTTGCTCGGCAAGCTTTTTGTTGAACCTTGCTATTTGTTGCACTTAGCTCCAACAATTGGTATCAAGAGCCTATTTCTTAAGGGATCTGTTATACAAATTCATGGCTTCATCAAGCTTTTCACCAGCTGCACCTCAAGTCTTCAATGGAGAAGGCTACCACATATGGGTGGTTAAAATGAAGACCTACCTACAAGCTTTCGATCTGTGGGAGGTAGTCAACTCAGATGTTGAACCAGAGCCACTTAGAGGCAATCCAACAGTGGCTCAAATCAGGCAGCATGCTGATGAGAGGACCAAGAGGCACAAAGCCATGTCTTGCATCCAGAACTCAGTGTCAGATGTGATTTTCACAAGGATTATGGCCTGTGAATCACCAAAACAAGCCTGGGACAAGTTGCAAGAGGAGTTTCAAGGGACAGAGAGGACAAGGCAGCAACAGTTGCTGAACTTAAGGAGAGATTTCGAGAATTTGAAGATGAAGGAAGAAGAAACTATCAAGCAGTACTCTGACAGAATTATGGCTGTGGTTAACAGCATAAGGCTCCTTGGAGAGTAGCTCAAGGAAGCTAGGATAGTGGAGAAGGTTATTGCAACTCTACCCGAGAGGTATGAGGCAAAAATCTCATCTCTCGAGGACTCAAGGGACCTGTACACCATCTCCCTGACAGAGTTGATCAATGCTTTATATGCTCAAGAGCAAAGAAGAGCAAGCAGACTGGAGGAGCATCAAGAAGGTGCCTTTCAGGCAAGAACAAACACTGCCTACAAAGGCAAGAAGGCCTGGAGAGACAAGCCAAGGATTGATGTTGCAAGAAAAGAGGGTCAGACTTGCAAGCACTGCAGAAGGGCTGGTCATCCAAAAGAAAAATACTGGTTCAATCCAGATGCTGTATGTCAGCATTGTAAAAAGAAGGGTCATGTTGAGAGAGTCTGCAAGAGCAAGGCCAAATCAAGGCAGAGTCAGTTTCAACAGAAGAAAGCTGAGGCTCGAGTAGCTAAGGAGGACAGTGACCAAGAGGAGCAAGTCTTTGCTGTGTTATGCTCAGCTGCTCAAGAAAGGTTCTCATCTGGTTGGCTTCTAGACAGTGGATGCACCAACCACATGACACCTGATGCTGCAATCTTCAAGTCTTTAGACAGAAGCTGCAGAACTAAAGTCAAGATAGGAAATGGACATTTTATTCAAGCTGAAGGCAAGGGTGATGTGCTGATATGCACCCCCACAGGTGCCAAAGTGATTTCAAATGTGCTTTTGGTGCCTGAAATTGACAGAAACCTGCTCAGCATAGCTCAGTTGCTGGAGAAAGGTTATTCTGTTGTGTTCAAAGACAACCAATGCCAAATCAATGATCCAAGTGGATCCAAGCTGATGGCAGTTCCTATGGCTAATAAGAGCTTTGTAGTTGACTGGACCAGGGAGTCAGACATTGCCTACACAGTCACATCAGATGAATCCAAGCTTTGGCATCAAAGACTGGGACATGCCAACTTCAGATCGATGGCTCGAATGGTCAGAGAGGACTTGGCTGAAAACTTCATCAACTCAGTGGATCATGATGATGTGTGTGAAGTGTGTCAGCTAGGAAAGCAGGCCAGACTCCCATTTCCCTCGAATCAAGCCTGGAGAGCCTCTGAAAAACTCCAACTGGTGCACACTGATGTGTGTGGCCCTATGAGGACTGAGTCATTAAGTGGAAACAGGTACTTCATACTGTTCATTGATGATTTTTCAAGATATTGCTGGCTTTACTTCCTAAAACAGAAATCAGAGGCGGCCTCAGTGTTTTGGAAGTTCAAGACTGCTGCTGAGACTGAAACAGGTTGCAAGCTGAAGTCTATAAGGTCTGATAATGGGACTGAGTACACCTCAGCTCAGTTCCAAGCCTTCTGTGATAAGGCAGGCATCAAACATCAACTTACCAACACATATACACCTCAGCAAAATGGTGTAAGTGAAAGGAAGAATAGGAGTTTGATGGATATGGCCAGGTGCTTGATGATTCAGAAGAATCTGCCTAAAACACTATGGGCAGAGGCAGTTAACACTGCAAACTACATTCAAAATAGGCTTCCAACCAAGGCTTTAGATCAGAAGACTCCATTCGAAGCCTGGTTTGGATTCAAGCCATCACTAGCTCATCTGAAGGTCTTTGGATGCATCTGTTATGCTCATGTACCTGCTGTCAAAAGGGACAAATTGTCTGAAAGGGCTCGACCTGGTATTTTGGTGGGCTACAGCACTGTTAAGAAGGGCTATAGGATCTTGGATCCTTCAACAAAGAAAGTGTCAGTCAGTAGGGATGTGGTATTTGATGAAAAGTCATGTTGGAACTGGGAAAAACATGAACCTGAGGAAGTTTCAGAAGGACTTGCAGCAGATCAAGCTGAGCCAGATCAAAATGTTCCTGAAATGGACATTGATGATGAACCAGTTAGAGGAACAAGACCATTGACTGAGATTTATGAAAGAGCTCATGTAGCCATAGCTGAACCAAGCAATTTTGAAGAGGCTGAAGCTCAGCAAGAGTGGAAGCAGGCAATGGCTGAGGAGATTAGCATGATTGAGAATAACCAGACCTGGTAATTAGTTGAAAGGCCAGTCAAAAGGAAGATAATTGGGGTGAAATGGGTGTACAAAGCCAAGCAAAATGCTGATGGTACCTTGAACAAACTGAAAGCAAGGCTAGTTGTCAAGGGGTTCAGTCAGAGGTATGGCCTGGACTACTTGGAGACCTTTGCACCAGTGGCCAGGCTAGACACCATCAGATTACTGATTGCCTTAGCAGCACAGCTCGAGTGGAAGATCCATCAACTCGATGTGAAATCAGCCTTTCTGAATGGTTTCTTAGATGAAGAGATCCATGTTGAACAACCACAAGGGTTTCAGATAGCTGGCAGAGAGCATATGGTCTACAAACTGAAGAAGGCCCTATATGGCTTAAAACAGGCTCCAAGGGCCTGGTACAGCAGAATCGATGGCTACTTGACTAATTTGGGATTTGATCGAAGCAAGAGTGAGCCAACACTGTATGTCAAGAAGCAAGGGACACAAACACAGCTCATTGTATCCCTATATGTTGATGACCTGCTGGTGACAGGAGGAGATCGAGCAGTGCTGGTCGATTTCAAGACCAAGATGCAAGAAGTATTTGAAATGTCTGATCTAGGGGAAATGTCTTATTTCCTTGGAATGGAGGTGACTCAAGCACAAAATGGGATATTTCTAAGTCAGAGAAACTTTGCCACAAAGATTCTGACCAAGTTCTCCATGCAAAATAGTAAAGCAACTAAAACACCTGTTGCTATTGGAGAAAAACTATCGAGCCAAGGTGATTTTGAGAAGGTTTGTGAAACAACCTACAGAAGTCTAGTTGGTTGTCTGTTATATTTAACTGCCACTAGACCAGACATAATGTATGCTGTAGGATTGCTCTCAAGGTTCTTGCATTGTTGCAATAAAAAGCATTTACAAGCTGCTAAGAGAGTGCTTAGATATGTCAAAGGCACTTTGAGCTATGGTTTAAGGTACAGCAAGGAAGGAAATCTGAAGCTGGTTGGCTACACTGATAGTGACTGGGCTGGCTCGATAGATGACATGAAAAGCACCTCAGGGTATGCTTTCAACCTTGGTTCAGCCATGTTTTGCTGGAGCTCGAAGAAGCAAAGTCTGGTGGCTCAATCTACTGCTGAAGCAGAATATGTGGCAGCTGCAAGTGCTGTCAACCAAGCCATTTGGCTAAGGAAAATCTTAGCTGATTTGAAAGTGCATCAAAAGGAAGCTACTGAGATCTTCTGTGACAACCAATCTTCAGTTGCAATTGCTAAAAATCCAGTGTTCCATGGAAGAACAAAGCATTTCAGCATCAAGTTGCATGTTGTTCGAGAAATGGAGCAAGCTCAGGAAGTGAAGCTGATCCATTGTAATTCTGAGGATCAACTTGCAGACATTTTGACTAAAGCCCTTAATGTCACAAGGTTCGAATGTCTAAGAAGGAAGCTAGGTGTTTGCTCCATGCAAACCAAGGAGGAGTATTGAAGCAATGGTTAGCATGTAGCAATCACATGTTTTATTATTATTATTATTATTATTATTATTATTATTATTTGGATGTAATGATGTAACTTAGTTGTATTCCAACTAAGTTTGTTAGTGGTAGTAGGTGGTGATTTATTTTAAGTGGATGTAATGATGAAACTTAGTTGTATTCCAACTAAGTTTGTTAGTGGTAGTAGGTGGTGATTTATTTTAAGTGGATGTAATGATGAAACTTAGTTGTATTCCAACTAAGTTGTCAAGTTGTAAGCTTGTATAAATAGGCTTTATGCCATTTTAAAAAATGAATGAATTCAATCAAGATTTCATCCATATACTCTCTATTTTAGCTTTGCTTAAAATTTATTTCATTTTTCTTCTTTGTTTCTGCCGCAAGTCTCGATTCTTGCTCGGCAAGCTTTTTGTTGAACCTTGCTATTTGTTGCACTTAGCTCCAACAGCTTCTCTCGCTTGAGCGGCTATATATTTGGGGTTGCCCGTTGCTAGAAGAAGGGTGCGGTAGGGGCAAAGGACGAGAGTGGTCCAAGATTTCCCACATACCTTTTGTGTTTATTCAGTATAAAACAGTCATCCCAAGGCGATTAGATTGAAACTTCAGCAGCAAAATCCGGCACTGATTTCTCCACTTTCATACAAAAGGTGTGGAACCATTTTAAACGTTGATCAATATCATAGCTTTTTTAGTTTGATTTATGTGATTGTCCTCAGGTGCAAGATGATAAAAGCAACCAGACTTATATATATAATTTGTATTCAATTTTTGCAGGCATTTAAAGCTAAATTGGCGAAAAATAGTGGATAAATGCAACTGATATGCTTTAGCAACCATTATTCAGCAAATTGAATGTTCTGTTTTCATCCGCATGTTCTAATTTCTAAGTTTCCTTTGTAAACTTGTTTGAATGGGTCTGCGCAGATTATATATATTCAATTTTTTCATCTCTTAATTATGCAATGCTATCCCCATGCATGAGATACCAATATAACGAAGGAAGTTCCATCTTATTTACTGCATCGTACAAAGAAAGTATGCTGTTTTTCTATCACTATGAAGTTCCACTAATTTGAAAAGCTTCACCTTCCCACTTCTTCTGCACTTACAGTGATGTTATCAATGTTTATGATAGATCAATACATAAAAGGACTATAGGTTGTAAGGAGAATTTGTTCTTCTGGTATTCCTTTCCACACTCAAACCACAGGTATGAATCCATTGTAAACATTGAGCAATTTCATAGCTTTTTAGTTTGATATATGTGATTGTCTTTAGGAACGTGATGACAATAGCTATCAATATGATAAATTTTGTATTGATTTTTGTAGGCGTTGGAAGCAAAATTGGTGACACAGTCTTCTCTTCAAAAGATTCTTTCATGAAAATAAGTGAACAGATTAGATTTAGTATACATTTAACAAAAGGTGAGGTGAATTAATCGTAAGTATTTTGAGCATTGTTTTGTTTTGGGGTGGGGGGGGGGACATGAATGAATGGTGAAGGAGGGTCCTGAAGTTTGTTGCTCCATCACTTTGGATCATTATTATTATTTACATTCATATTCGGCAATTAATCGGTACAGTTGCATGGTGAAATATGTAAGGCTTTGGGCAAATATTGGAAGCTTATTCTTAAAGGCTTTGCCATGGTTGGTGTCTTATCATGGGCCCATAAAGAATGAGACCTCGGCCTGCAAATTTGCAAGCAATAGCTTCAAGGGAAGCTCTAAACTCTTTTTATTTCAATAGAGTTCTTCGGCAAGATGGGCAGCAGGGGTTGCTATGGTGTAGTGGTTATCACGTTAGTCTTACACACTAAAGGTCCCCAGTTCGATCCTGGGCAGCAACAGTTAGTAGTAGACAATACTTCCCATAAATTCTTTTTATGTTTTTGCTGTAAAAAAACAAAAAAAAAAAAAAAATTGCTTATTTCGAATATCTAAAAAGACCGTTTTGTATACTAATAGAGGAATATCAGCCTTATTATATAAAGTTGTATTTCAATTTTCAACCATCAGTGTCAGTTAAGTTCAAGTGGTGTATGTCTGAGGTGCAATGAGAACGTTTTGTATACTAATAGAGGAATATCAGCCTTATTATATAAAGTTGCATTTCAATTTTCAGCCATCAGTGTCAGTTAAGTTCAAATGGTGTATGTATGAGGTGCAATGAGAAATGGTATTATGGTGTGACTAATGCAAAGGTGGACTAGAGATTGACTTTTAATAAATAAAAAATTTTACTGGAGTAGCTTGTAACTTAATCCAATCCCGTTTAAGTTGTTCGAGACTTAAAATTTAATTTTAATTGGATTTAGATACGAAATTGGTCGAACTAGTTTGATATTTAGCGTGAAAAATAACTTCAAGTTTCATGCTTAATTTATACGTTCAAATAGCTAGAATAGATATCCTTCAATTGATGGAGTGGATAGCAGTAAGATTTGATTTTACCCAATCAAATAATTTTATCATGATTCACACTTTGGATTTACATGTTTCATCATAATTACAACTTTTTGTACATTGTTGATTTGTCTAAATCTTCAATGGTCACATCGTTGATATTTAGATCAATGTAACTATCTTTCATTAGATCAGTTTTATATATATTGAAAAGTTAAGTAAATCTCTCCAGTTTTATTTTTATTGATTTTTACTTTTAACTTTAAATTTGTTGAAATTTTAATTAAACTTACTAAAATTTTAAAACAATTTTATTAAATCCTCCTAACTTTTTGAAAGTTTCTAATAGCATCAAAAAATCTTAATGCTAGAATTCATCTCTCTTTCTTAGGGTAGAAAAGATATGTTATTTACATCCTCTATCCTAGTGTTGTGGTTCATCTTCTAACCTTCCAAACTAGAGGCCTAATGAGGCTAATACAAGGTTTTTATTTTTATTTTTTCTAGATAGCTCGTGTAATGTTATTAAATATTGTATAGCTCACTTAAAAGTGATTTTTTGTGATTATATTTCATATTTATATTTATATAAATGTAATTGAGGTGCAATATAATACTTAAAATTTGTAAAATAAAAAATAAAAAAATAGATATTTGTAAGAATATAATTGTTTGGGTTGATATGAATAAAATATTAGTCAAAGTTGTAATTTGGAAACAAGTGGATTTATGGGAATTAGGTGTTATTGCTTTCTGTTGTTTCAATTATATACATATAATTACTTCTAAACAATCATAATGATGCAATTTTATATCATCTCGAATTCTTTATATGGAATATATATATATGTCTTATATTTTATTTACCTAAATCAACAAAAATAATTATTATGTTTAGGGGTTCAAAATTTAAAAAAAAATTAAAATAAATAGATATAATTGTATAATAGTTCAGTGTCTTAAATGAAATTTTATAATTATTTTGTAACTTGTTAAAATTAATTCATCTAATAATTTAGTTACTCTTAAAAGAGATAGGTAAATTACACTAATAGTCACGCAATTTTCAAAAAAAATAATAAATCAATCACTAACGTTATCAAAATGTAACAAATCGGTCATCCATTAACATTTTCCATTACAGGCCTAGCGGCACAGGTGATGTGACCAATTAACTTGTCACATTAGATGAAGAGCGGAATGGTCTAAGGTTTGGACGGGTTTAGAGAAAAGAAAAGGAAAGATGGATTGGGATTAAGGGGGAAAAAATGAGAAAGGATTGATTACCAAAATTGCATTGAATATATGTTTAAACTTCTTTTTCTCCATCCCAACGATCTTGCTGTCACCGCCTTCGCCATAATCATCTTTGGCATCACCATCGTTGACCTCTAAACCACCTCTTTATCATTTTTTTTCCTTTTTCAACCCCCTAATAGAAGAGCCACCACAGTTCGGATTCGACTGTCTTTTGCTACTGCCCAAAGCCATTAACTCTAAACAGATTGAAATAGGATTGAAGACAATTTGGAGTCAAACTATCAGTACCCACAACCAAACTTGTGGGGAGAAAATCCTCCAAAGGAACATTCAAGTAATTCAAGAACTAAAACGACTCGGATTTGTCGAGATCTTCACGGGATATGATGATATAAACAAAAGGGTCGTTGATTAAGCTAAACAACACTAACTTCATAGCCAACATATGAAGATGCATAAAATAAAATCAGAAGCAAAACAAGGGGAACATCCAAGCAAACCAAACAATCGATTGAACACATGATTTTCGGGAAAAAAAGGAAACAGATCCTCCAAAAGGATAGCCAAATGTCGACAAGTGAAATTCTGGGTTGGGTCAGTGATTAGCAAGATCCCAATATCAAAATTAGATTGGGTATTGTAGCAAGGATAAGAGATGGATCAGAAGAAGAGCGACGGAGATGGTTGGCGACAAAAGTTAAGGTCTAGGTGAGGACGCTAAAAATGATATTTTGGGGTAATGACAATGAAGAAGCCATGGTTAAAAGACAGGAAGGACTCCAATGTGGTGGTCAGTTAAATGGCAGGTCACTTTACCCGTTATGTCTGTAATAGAAAATGGTTAGTATGACTAATTTGTTGTTTTTTGAAAGTTAAGTGACTATTTTGTCATTGTGATCAACAGGGGCGAAGCCAGGGAGCTGGCATGGGCCCCAGCCCCCCTAAAATGTAAATTTACTATTTAGGCTAGTAAAAGTGTTTAAAAAATTTAAATTAGTAAAGGTAAATTTGTATTTTAGTCCCTAAAAATTATAGAAATTTAATTCAATCCTTTACAAATTATAAAAATATAAACTATAAAAAGTTAAAATTTTATTTGGCCCCTCTTAAAAAATAGTTCTAGCTTCACCCCTCGTGATCAAAGTTAAGTGATTGTTGTAATTGACAAAAAAAAAATTGTATGACGATGGTTAGAACCTTAGGAAAGTCGAAAACAGAAACATACTACGTAAAATGTGTCTAGTAATCATGAAGTAAGGGCCACAATTTACGGTATCTCTTTTTCACCAAACATTTTTATTTTTTTCCTCATTAATTATACCATTAATTATACTAACTTAATTAAGCCCTTTTTTTCAAAAAAAAAAGAAAAGAAAAGAAAAGAAAATTGGTTTTAATTAAGATTTTCTCATTGTAACTTATTACATGCCAAAATTTAGTTATAGATAATATACTAATTTTATAAGCAATTTGTATATTTATCATGATATTATTTAAAAAATATAAAATATTTTGTATAAGTTTTTCTATAAAGTTATTAAGTTTATTGTCTATTGAAGGACTCCCTTTATGATGATTAGGTATATTCGCGAATTAAAAATGAAAAGGAGAATTGTTTTAGAAAAATAAAAAATTTCAAGTTTTAAAAAATAAAATATTTTTTACTTATGCTTATTTTATTTATTTTGTTGTACTTTTTACCAACTGAGTTGACATAAATTTTATTAATTTTTGTCCTATACTTGATACCTTTTTATTTAAATAACTATAACAAAAATTATATCATTACAAATAATTAAAATATATCTAAACTTAAAAAATAAATCAAAATAAAAGGCATCCATTTTAAAACTTAAATTAAATTAAATTAAATTAGAATAAAAACCTAACATAACTTATGTATTCTTACTCCAAAGGTTTGTTAGTTAAAAAGTAAACTAAGCTATAATTATGTTTTTGTCATTTATTTTAATATGTTATAAAATAGTCACTGAATAATTTGAATATTTTCATTTAAGTCACTCGATTTGATATGGCTTATTTGTTCATATTGTCCACGTCAATTAAAAACACTCATATAGTTAAATTTTTTTTCATGAAACAAGTTTTAATATTACAAATCTACAGATTAAATCCAAACAACATTCTTCTCAAATTGTTAAATTGTTGCCTTAAAAAAAAACCTTAACATCCCAATAACTTAAATTAAAATTTCAAATAGTTCCAGTAAATTAAGTAAAATATTTAAAAATTATTTTATAATTTTTTCAACTGAAATGATGAAAATATAAATTTACCAATAATTTTGTGATAGAAGTTAACAATTTAAGGGCATTTACAACAAGATTTGACCCTTTTTTTCAATTCAAAGCTGAATTAATAACCTCTTGTTAGTGTAGCGTGTGTTTGTTGGTGTTGGACCAATATAAGAGATCTGGCATATTGCATGGGTGCCACGTAATGCAAAGACAGCTCAATCTAACGGCTATTGTGAGAAAATTAGATAATTACAGTTTGGTGAATCCTAATCCAAGGTTAGGGATAGGGTTGGCTTGCATTTATGGGCTTTAAAATCTAATTAATTGTAGCGTTAAACAACAAGTACCAATAAGATAATCCTAATCCTATAAGGTAAGTTGCATGCTAACAGCTAGGTTCAATAAACTTGTCTTTGGAATAGTATTTCGAGTTTTATTTTCTACCAAAAAAGTTGGTTTAATCTGTGTTTTGAATTATTATCTTAATAATAAATATATTTTTTTATTTTAATATTTTATGATTAATGATCAAGAAACTCAAAGAATAACCATATTGCTATCTGACTTTAATTAATTAGTGGTAATTAAAAAATGTTATAATTAATATAAAATTGAGTTTTTATTTTAGTGAAAGTAACGTATAAAAATTAAAATACGAGAAAAACAAAAGAAAACAGTAAGTATTTTCATAATAATAATAAACAAACTTAAATCTGCACAACCTTATTTTAATAAATTTATCATGAAAATCGTAAATAATGATTTTCCCAAAGTGCCAATATCAGCAAGCCTGTACGAACCAGTCAGCCACTATTTGTCTGAATCTCATCCCCCTTCTCCCAAGCACGTGCCCCCTTACAAAATGCCACGTCATGTTATCATGACTAATGAATGATGATGATGGTGATAAAATCCCCGCTTCCTCTTCTTCATTAGCTTCAGATCTTAATGCTGTCCTAACAAAAAACCGAAGCATCCAGAAGAAAAAAAAATCTCCATTCTTTGAAACCCAGTTTCACTAATCCAATGGGGGAGGTGATTTTATCATTTAATTACTTAAAAAAACTATTATTTTTCCTAATTTGTTTATAATTTGTTCATCGGTCTTCTTTTTTTGTTTGATTTGCAGGAAGAGAAGAAAACAGTAGAGACGACGGAAATGGAAGAGAAAAAGGTTGAAGATGAAAAGAAAGGGGAGGAAAAGGCAGCAAAGAGGAGAAGAAAGAAGAAAAGAAAGCTGAAGAAACGAAAGAAGAATCTCCTTTGTTTACTCAATAGATTGTTTTGAAGGTTTACATGCATTGCGAAGGCTGTGCTCGTAAAGTCCGTAGATGTCTCAGTGGATTTCCAGGTTTCTAAAAAGCACCCAACTTTTTTTTTTTGAAGGAATGGATTGGAATGAATGAATGAGATGATTTCTTTTAATGGGATTTTGTAGGGGTTGAAGATGTAATGATGGATTGCAAGACTCACAAATAGGTGGTGAAAGGGGAGAAAGCGGATCCTTTGAAAGTTCTTGAAAGAGTTCAAAGGAAGAGTCACCGGAAAGTTGAGCTTCTCTCGCCGATACCTAAGCCTCCGGCACCGGAGGAAGAGAAAACAGAGGATAAAGAGAAGTCTAAGCCATTCTGACTATAGTATAAGGACTGCCTGAATACTTCAATCTGTAAATATCGATATGAATTGATTTAGAAAGGCATTCTTACCGGTAGTAGAAACTGCCTTGATCCAAGTACTGCAGATCCCATAATCCTTCACACTACAAAATTTAAAAGCCATGTACATAAGATGGGTGAATTTAATTTTCACTGTTTATAAGGTAAAAGTACCATAGAGCCCTGTATTAGGAGTCATATTATATTTTACCCTCTAGTCCAAAAATAGACAAACTAGTCTCAATACATTAGTTAAAGAGAAAACTAGTCATTTCTAATAAAAATTTAATCCATTTCTACTGTTAAAAACTGAGGTGATTGATACAATAACCACATATATCTGATGTTGATGTGCTGGGACCAGTTTGCTCTTTGACCTGTACAGGGATTAATTTGCTCTTTTCTTTAATAGAGGGGGCAAAATGCAATTAGACTTCTAGAACAATAACTTCCATGGTACTTTTACCCTGTTTATGATAAAAAGTAAAAACCAACCGATTCTGATATAAATATGGGAATTACATACAATAAAGGGAGGTCTTTAAATTAATTAGAAGCATAAGACTTACAAATACATATTACATGGGTCGATTTCAGGAAACAGGTTAATATAAAACCGAAAGCCATCGGGGCTTATATCTCTGCATAGCAAACCTGCCAATACACAAGTAAATTATAAATATTTGCTACTTAGACATATTTAAAGAGAAAGCAAAGCAGAGTTGTACCTTTGCTCTCTGCAGTTAGAAGATGCTCCTTGGCCATAGCCGGAGCAATCCCTAATGTCATTGCAGCATCAGTTGGGCTTATACCAGTTCGAAGCGCTTCAGGCTTAGTCACAAGGCTTTTGATTCTAGCAAAAACCTACGGATAAACAAACAAGTTATGTTTCAGGTTAAAGTTAAAGTAGTGAACAAAATATGCTTCTACCTTTTTCCAGCAAAGTATATCAATCATGCATATGTGTTTAACTTAAAATCTATTTGCAAATGACAGAATGGCCCAACATCAATATGATAGACCTCTACCATCCCATCAACTGTGACTCCTACAGATTTCAACCTTAGACCTTCAAGTTGAAAGTTTAAACTTCTAATAATTGGCGTGTCTCGTTGGAGACAAACGCAGCAGTAATCTATCACCTTCCAGGCTATCATATTTTTACAATAAAGTGATTTAGCATTGTTCAAGTTCCATACAAGATTCTCCCCTTGAGAAAGATTCAAGGAAACTATTACGAAAAAGACAGGTAAGTTCTTTCTTTAGCAAACAGCTTTCAAAAGCATTGAATTCGTTTCAATTAGGGAAAAGAGGGCTAATAGAAAAAAGGAAAGGAAATTCTTTAATATAAAACTGAAAAAGAATTTTATCAAGACAGAAATCGAAAGGGATTACCTCCTCATCACTATGGGACTTGTTTTGGATCACCATAACTCCGCTATCAAACTTTCTAAGCATCACTGGACTGTTAAACAACGCATAACATGATCAAAGAGTTCGAACGCCAAGTATGACTTCTTAATATCATTATGTAAACTTAAGAAAACGACAATAGTATCATACATACACATCAAATTTCTCCCACAAAGAACACGCTTGCAACATATCATCTGGAGAGATCAATTCTGAGAACAAAAAGAGATACAAAGAAGCCAGTTATTTTCATAAAGCTTTCAAAATACTGAAAGTACATGAAACAATGGCATACTTCGGAAATTTAAGCGAATTAGAAAAAAGAAAAGAACTGGTACTGAGTGGGATGAAATACATTCAGGGACAGAAACATTTAAATTATTTTACACCAGAATAATAGCTTCATTAATTTGAATGTCCTCTTTGCTTACAAAAAGCATAAAAAAACATAATTAAAAAAAATCAATGTTACAGGACTCAAAAGAACAGGCTTTAGTCAGTTCTAGAAAGGAATGTTTAGCATCAACCACAAGATAAGACTGTGAGGTCAAAGAAATCTTCACAATTGAGTTATGCGTGCAACATGAATTTAGAACAACAAAAGGAAGGCTTAATTAAGCAAAGTTGAAAATGCCCACGGTTATTAAAAATATATTGATGGAGATATGCCACAATCTGGGACTGATGATGAAGAAGAAGAATATGTTAATGGAGATAATACATCTTTCTCTTTACCGCAACTTCGAAAGAATTAAACATTGTTGGCCACTGGAAATCCGAAGTTTTGGACTGATTTATTTGGAAAAGATATAAAAAAAAATTTAGCATCCGTGAAATATAAAGAGAACTTCAAACAACTCTAACTACTTTCAAGCCTCCTTTAAATGTTGTAGCTTTAGATATTAAATACATAAAGATCTACTACTACAATATTTTGAAAGTTTCCTTTTTCCTTTGAAAAAGAAGGAAGAACTATGTTGGCCAAAACACTTATTTTGTAGGTTATAATATTTTCAACAACACAAATTAGATTAAGAAATTCCAAGTTCACAATGTAACTAAACCAACCTAAATACAATGACCACAAGAGATGAAGTTAGTGTTAAACCAAACCTGTGCCACGAGCACGATTGAAGAGACAATAGGCATCTATAAGGTTAATCATTCCACCTGCACTCTCCAGTGGAATTCTCACAAAATCTGCTAGCTGAGGTGCCAAGAAATAAAATCAAAACTAGCTCTCAAAAGAAAATCAAGTAAAAGCCAAAATCCAAAAGCCAATCTACTATACATAGCAAGTCATTTACCGACTCAATAATAAAATTTTGGATGACTAATATTATATTTTCAATGAAGAATCATTGGGATATGCAAGCATAAAGCAAAATAAAAAGAAAAATATCTTCTGGGAGTATTTTGTCATCAAAGTCTTGAATCACAAAACTGTAATAAACTAATCCCAAACTGCAAAACCATCATACTCTAAGGATTTCTTTAGAGCCAAATAAACCATAAAAGAATTCCTGAATTCTATAAACATTGATTGTATTAACAGAATGATAAACTGAACTCTATTGAGAAAAATTAGTGAACGAATAAATTAAAACTAACAAGGGGGAAAAGAGCAGAGACGAGAACCTGACGGGACAATTGTTGATGGTACAGGGCACCTGCAGACTCTTTAGTGACTGGGGATATTATGCCAACACTCAACAACCAATCTTGCATCTCTTCCTTTGAACCCATATCCTCATCATTTGTTCCACTTGTTTGAGAACTCGTTCCGGACAAAAGCTTTTGTCTCATTTTTTCTGCTAGCATCACCATCTCTTTAGCTTTACTCTGAAAACCCGAAAGGATTCTAAAACTTTAATGATTGGAATGTAAGAAAACAAGCAAAAGAGAGAGACTACTAACATCATATTCATTAACTACAGCTCAGAACCTATCTTTGCGATAAAACAACAGAACTAAACTAAGCTTAATCAAATCATTTTATACATGGCATTGAAACAAAAGTTTAATTTTTTTATATCCTAAATCATGATATGGTCCACTTGCATTCACCAATGTCAATCATAGCAGGAACTGAATCAAGTAGATGCTATATTCTTCAATGCAATTTGTTGATACAAAATTTACATAAAAACTAAATTCAAATCATCAGAATTGAACAAATTATTTGCATTACCATGAGAGCATTTAAGTCCTGAAAAGCATCCTGCAAACTTTTATCAGTACTCTCCCACATTTCTTGCTCCTTCCTTAAAATACCCGCCACCCCAACCATCCTCACCGACCCATCACTCGAGTACAACCCTCCACCGATTCCTGTGGCTGCCCCTGAACCCGAAGCAGAACCTGAGCCGGAACTTGAAGTCTTAGTAGTCTCCCAAGCTCTCGCCCGCCAACTGTCCCAAAACTTCACCAAAAACCCATCACAATCCCCCTTCCCTCTAATCACTGCCGTTACTACGACTGATCTCGAGCCCGAACCTGAACTGGAACCAGACCCGGAACTTGGATCGAAGACCCGACCATCGGACGAGACGAGGACTTGGAAGCGGATCCTAGGGGAGTGGAAGACGGACTTGAGAGATTTTTTGGAAGAGAAGATGTGGGAAATGGCAGCAAGAGGGATGGCTGAGGCAGAAGTAGGGGTGGAGGCGGAAGAAGAAGGTAGCCAGATGAGGCGATGGGTGGTGAGGATGAGGAGACCCGATTTTAAGAGGGAGAAGTGACGGTGGTCTTCAGGTTCGAGGTCGACGGCGGAGAGAAGGTGGCATTCGACTTCGTTGTGGAGGAGGACAGGGCGGCCGCTGCTTGTCACCTCCGCCTTGGAGAAAAAGTTGGACATCCCAGCGGCGATTAATTTTGGATACTTTTTTCTACTGATCAAAAATGACTTTTTTTGCTCCAAATTCTGTAACATACTTAAATAACTCCCTTAAAAAAAAATAGTACATGGCTCAACTCCCGGTAAATTTATTTTGTGATTTAAAAAATTAATTAATAATGTGAAAAATAAATTTAAACTACTCTATTAAAAAGATTTTTTAAAATTATTTTTAATTTTTAAATAATATTTTTACATATATAAATATAATTCTAATAATGTACATTATAAAAATTTTAAAATATTATACGAATAGAGTATAAATTTTTAAAAAGTTTATAGCCTTAACCTTATTTTAAGATAATTTTCATTTATTTATTTTGTTTTAAAAAAGTTAATAATTTGAGTATGCATTTGAGTTTCCTACAAATTTCCCAGAAAATCCAACTGAGTATGCATTTAAGCAAACAGTAATACACAGTTAAAAAAGAGCCCAGAAAATCCAACTGAGTATGCATTTGAGTTTCCTACATTTTTCCCAGATATCAAGCAGAAGATAAGACTTGATCTTAAGTGATAATGATAATAAAAAGCAAAATTAAAAACTTACATTTAGTAGGGTTGTCCGGTTCTCTTGAATACTTCACCTAAGAAAAAGAATACCAACAAAAATAATGAAAAATAAAGTAAATTAGAATTAAACTTGAATGTTTCTCGAAGAAAAACATGGGAAGAGAACTTCGAAGTGAGGAAGATTGACGAACCATGGTTGCCGATGCTGTGTGTAACAGAGAAGAGGCGAGTAGCTAGGATTTCTTTAGCAAATAACAGGGATGGTTTTCAGGGTAAACGATTTTCTATTGGGCTTGCTTATTTTCCTGCCCAAGGTCCTTTTTGGGTTTATTGGGCAATTTTCAATTAGGCCTCACCGTTAAATTGAAGTGGCCTTTTATTTGTTTACTAGATTTTCAATTTTACATGCACGCTCTTGATTTTATTGGTATTATTCACATTTTCATAAAAAAAATTTTAAAAAATTTAAATTGACAATGAAATACAAATAAATTACCATAAGAGTTAATTATATCAATAACATTAAAATTTTAATAGTTTAATTTGCTTTTTTATTCTAAAAATTGAGTTGAGAATCAAAACAATAAATTTTGCCTTATGGTTAAAAAATCTACAACATAAATTATAAATTTTTTTAACAATATCATTATAAATTTTGACCATATCTATTTTTTTTGACACAATGCCTAGAATTATCGAGCATTGGCAACAATAGCCATACCAGTCGAGCTAAGATTTAATCCACTCCATAAATTATAAATTTGTTTTAATTTATAAATTACAAATTTTGATTGAAATTTTATTATAAAATTTAATTTTTTTTCATATATCTATTTTTATTATAATTTTTTACAGAGATAATATAACGGGTTAATTAAATACCAGCTCAATTAAAAAAAAACTTGTTTACCCATAATCAGTACTATTATGATCATACTTTTAAACGATTCTTAAATAAAGCAATTAAAAACAACAAATTTAATAATCCAACATATTTAATAAATTTAAACATAAATTATTTACCACTCCACTAGTCATTAAATAAAAATTTAAAATTTTTACATAAAATATTATGGTGTACCATGATGTAGTATATGTTATAAAATTAACACGAATTCAACTTAATTTTGTGCTTCAACTTGAGGTAATCTTTTATTCTTGGTTGCTTATTCTTGGCTTTGAAATCGATTTCCTTTTCTTTTGAATTTTTCTAAAAAAAAATACATATTTATTATATATTTCAAATCTCATAATATTAATTACTTAATAACTTATTTTTATATTTTTATTATAATTCAAATTTATGCATTTTGTATATTATTATAAGATGGATTTACACATAATTTAAATATATATTTTCTACTTTATAATACCATAATTTTAAATACTTTTTTTACAGTAATAGTAAACACTTGCAATTTTGACTATATTTACTTTCAAATCCTTTAGCATTTAACAGCTTTTATATTTATGTCCTCTTCAAAATTGCAATCTTTCGTATCTTACTTTTTTCTCATTCATTTTAGTATATATATTAGATACATTAATATTAGTTTTTTACTTTCCATTTCAGTATATTTTAACCCAGTTTGCTATTAATTTTGTATTATTTTTTAATAAAATAATGCATTTTAAAAAAAATATTTATTGATTAAATAAATTTAATTTTGATTACATACAAAATATTCCAAAATTAATTATATATCTTTTTTTTCTCTTTTGAATATCATTAAAATGTTAATTTAAAAATTTTCAAAATAAGTTCGGAACTCCTTTTACATTTTATAGCTTTTATATTTAAGTATTATTCATAATTTTGATATTTTATAATTTAATCCTTCCTCATTCATCTCAGTATATAAGTCACACCATGAGAAAAATATATAAATTACTTATATTAATATTAATTTTTTGAAATTTTCATTTCGATATTTGTTTATTTAGTTTGATTAAAAATATATATATATATATATTTGTTGATTCACTTTGCAATTTGCATTTCGGTATTTATTAACTCACAGTGGGAATAAAAAATTAACAACTAATTATTGAGCTCAATTTCTACGTGCATTTATGTTTTTTTTAGGAAAAGATAACGCTAAATTAATTATAAAACGATGTTTGAGCAAAAGAAACACCTGTAGACTTGTTCATATCAATAAAGGTGTGAGCCATAATAGGAGTGACGTCAAAGACTTGCAAATTGTCTTTCTCGATCAAGGCTTACTTAGCTAAGCAATCTGCAATTTGATTTTGTTCCCTTGAGATATAACGAGCATTTATACTTTGAACATTGCTTAATATGATGAATTTGTCAATCTAGAAACAAATGAGTTAATAAAGCTAAAAAAAATTCTCCAAAAATATGATTATTATTATTTATGTAATAAAATATAATTATACAATATTATCTATTTATGTACTTTTCTTTTCTTTATCAATTTAATAAAAGAAAAGAATCCTATATTTGTATGGTATAACCAAGTTTCTATATTAAATTTTGTTGAAATTATTACTAATTAATTTTAATAATTTCATTAAAAATATAATCTTTTTATTTTTTAATGTTATTTATAAAAATCACAAAAAAAACTTTAAAAATTAATACATACAATCAATTTGTACATCGCATTGGATAAAAAAACTAATCATATTATATAATACATTAGTCCAAGAAAGTATTCAATAATTAGGATGAATTTGTTCAATAATCATTGTTGGATAACATGGACATCATTTATTATCCTAAAAGGTTCGTCCAAATTAAAAGTGATTTAATATGATTAAATCTTATTGAGCTTTAGTTATTAAAATATGTGTAGATATTCTAATAACTAATTTTTAATTGATAATGTACTGATTAGAAATTCAAGTTGATGTGCAAAAGTTATATATTAGGGTTCTGGTCTTCAAATTACACATACATAACTTTTCTGACATTTCTAAAGAAATAGTCACATTCTCTAAATTACTTGTGTGTTATTTTGAAAGATAAATAACTCAAAAATTAAATATTCCAACATATTAATGGATTTAGTTATACTTCTACATCTAATTTTTATTTTTGATTATCTAACATGACAAATCATGATTTATTAAATTTTATATTAAAGTTTTTAACAGCAAACAAAATTTATGTATATATATATATATTAATAATGCCTTTATTTTATTTTTCATATGTTATGTAAGGGTCATATATCCATTCCTTCAATATTTTGCAGTGTATTATTCTTGTGATTCATTTTAGAAAAAAAATAGTTCACGTTTGTGCTCCTTAAGTATTTGACTTTAAATTATTTTATACAATTTGTTATATTGGTTCAAATCTTTTTAAAAAAAATTATTTTAATTCTTAACTTTTTTTTTATTTTTTTAAAATAGTGTAACGTAAACATTGACTTTTAAGAAAACTTGGCATTAATCACTAAGTTAATTGTAACGAATACCTTAAAAAATAAATATAAAATAAAATAAATAGTTGATAATGTCAGTTTGCTGTGCACTCTTCAACTCCTTAATTTTGTTTGTCTTTATATTTTGACTTTTTTTAAGTTTGTTTCGATTGTCTCGCAGAACTATGTACTTAATTTGTTCCGTAGCTTTGAAGTCACCATGTGCTTTGAAGCAAACCTTTTTTAAGGGTAAATTACTTTTTTAATTATTGTAAATAGTGATGATCACTAATCATTTTAATTTTTTATTAATTTGATCATTATAAAAAAAATTTGATCAAATTGGTAATTGGATAACTAACGATACATTTTTACGTATTGTTTTTTGTGAACAAAATAGGAACAACTCCTATTTAGAGTAATTATAAATAGTTTACCCTATTTTTTTGAATGACTAATGTAGAAATACACCATCAACATTATGCTACCATTTAATAGTGGAGTGGACTAGTTTGCTCAATTTCTTTTTATTGACCAAATTAATAAAAAAATTTGAGATAGACCAAAATAAAAATAACCCCTATTTAAAATGAGTAATGGGGATAATTTACCCGTTTTCTACTTTCCTCATTATAATAATGAATTCCAACAATTAATTGAGCTTTAACTCAATTGGTACCATTGCTATTATGACAATCAAAAGAATGTATTCTAGCTTACTCTTTTTCTATCCCGTTATTTAGAGTGATCAGTTGGTACCTATGCCTATAGAAACAATAAACCTTCAATTTTGTCATGCAATCAAAGCTTTATTTTGATTTGTTTTGTCCATTTTAATATTAACTATGGTTTTTTTTTTTATCTTTGTTACCTTTTTTAATTTGTATTATCATATCCATTTTATAGTTTATATTCTAGGTTCATGATTGTCCCTTCTAACAATATCATCTTCAATGTTTAAAACTGCCTATCCGCTTCGGAGTGCAATATGCCTAAACCTTTTAACTAAAAAGAAATTTACTTAAAAAATCCATATAATTTTTAATCACTTTTTTAACCACCAAATAAATCATTAATTTCTTTCCTATTTTTGATAGTTGTCATTTTTTTACCACCGGTTTATATTATTTATTAAAATAAATGATACATTAAATTGAGGATATATTATCGAATTTTTCTTTTTCAAATTATTCAGGTCTAACGCATATTCGGATTTAATTAGTATAAGATTATAATATTGATATCCTAGAAAAAAGAAAATCTTGAAAGATTTTTGTGAAATATTGTTGCGCGGAAGCGTGTGAAAGAGTAAAATTATTGTACTAAAAAATCACACTAAGTTCAATTCCCAGGAAAGAGAGGTGAATCACGAGGATCACTTAAGTACCAAGTCTTTCCTAGTCAGAATATCCCTCTATCGTAATTTAATAGCACAATAAATCACTACAATCACATTCACAAAATATGAAAAATAAATAGTAAAGAACACCAGAATTTAACGAGGTTCGGTAAATCTTGCCTACGTCCTTGAGCATTATCAAATATATTTCACTCCAAAATATAAGTGAAACTTTACAAATAGGGAGAGAACCATGCCTTAAGTAGAGAATCGCAAATGTGGGATGATTAGAATGAGCAAAGGTTAGGCTTATTTATAGTTGAGGTTCAAGGGCCACCTAGCAAAGTCCCTATACAATTTGGGACCAAAAATTGCTATTATCCCATGCCCAACACTAAATAAACATTTGGTGCCCTTAACTATGACCTTTCCAAAATATGGACAAGGAATGGGGTATATTCTAATAAATATATATGTATGTATATATATACACCCCTATATATCTGGTATTTTTCTTGGAGATGAAAATTTATGATTAAAAAAATTGTTTAAAATAAGACTATTATTTTCTATATTACTGTCAAATGATATTGAATGGGAACACTAAATTGAACCAAAACCTCAATAAATTAATTTAGACAATAATGTTGGTAATTTGAATTCGAGTCGCAATATTGCTGTTAATTTATTAAAAGAAGTACTATGAAAACTTCTTTCAACTGTCACTAAATATACAGATTCCCCATCTCCATTTCTTGGTATTCATATCCTCCAAAATTATGAAATCTATAGATTCTTTCATTTGAGTTGAAAGCACAAAGCTGAATGATAAAGATAAGATGAAATTTTGTTATTAAAAGAATTGTTTAAAATCCCACAAACAAGGCCATTGCCATGGAGCTCAACGTTAATATTTTATTTATCAGAATTGGTTGACTTCCAGCTAATGGCCTCGTAGTCAGAATTATTAGATGATAAAAAAATAATGTGCCAGCTTCTTTAAAATTCACTAATTATACAGATTCATAAACACTGTCGGTGGATGGCTCCGCCATTTTCTGTTTTTTTTATCAGAATTCGTTGACTTCCACCTCATTCCCTCGTTGTCTGAATTATTAGATGCTCAAAAAAATTATTGAGCTGACTTCTTCAACTTTCACTAATTATACAGAATCCATCTCCATTTCTTTCTTCTTTCTTCCCTGGATTTCCTTTTTTGGCTTCTTCAATCCTCTCTTCACCTTCTTTATCATTATTTCATCATGTCTGTCATTGGAGATGCTGCTCTGTCTTTGTTTGTGGAGCTGTTGGGGGGCAAGTTGGTCAACTCTGCACTCAACTTTGTTGCTGATCATAAGCAACTCCGCCAGCAGCTCAAGCAGTGGCAGTCCAAATTGCCCGATATCCAAGCAGTGTTGGACGATGCAGAGGAGAAGCAGATCAAGAACGAGGGTGTGAAGAAATGGTTGGACGACCTCCAGGACTTGGCTTACGATGTGGATGACATCTTGGACGAGTTCGCTTAAGAAGAGTTACGTCTCAAGCTCCAAAAAACTCAATCTCAAGCCAGCACTAGCAAGGTACGGAAACTCATTCCTACCTGCTGTACCGGTAGTAATTTCAGTCCCACTTCTTTTCTGTTTAAGAATTCCATGATTCCAAAGGAGAAAGAGATCACTGATAGACTGAATAATTTGACCACTCGAAGAAGTAGTTTGGGGTTGAGTAAGATCTTGTCTCAAGCTCCAACCTCCAAGGGAAAGCAACCCAGGCTGCAACCAACTTCCGTGGTGGATGGAGCTGTGGAGTATGTCGGTAGACACGAGGAGAAGACAGAAATGATTGAGTTGCTCAAAGGTGATAACTCCAATGGATTTTCAGTCCTTTCCATCGTCGGCATGGGAGGGATGGGTAAAACAACTCTTGCTCAGCTTGTTTACAATGATGCCACCATCAACGAGTCTTTTGACCACAAGGCCTGGGTATGCGTTTCTGATAATTTTGATGCAGTTAATATAACCAGGACAATTTTAAAACCCATCGGTTCTAACCCTGGTGAAGAGAATGACTTGAATTTACTTCAAGTTAAGTTGAAGGAGAAGTTGTCTGGGAAAAGATTTTTGCTTGTTTTAGATGACATTTGGAACGAGAATAATAGTGCTTGGCCCATCTTACGGTCTCCATTCGGAGCAGGGACCAGTATCATTGTAACCACTCGTCTTCAAATTGTTTCATCTATTGTGGATCCACTCAAAGCTTTTCATTTGGATAAACTATCCAATGATGATTGTTTAACCATATTTACACAGCATGCATTAAAAGCAAGAAATTTCGATGGACATCTCCAGTTTAAAGAAATTGGAGAGAAAATTGTTAGAAGATGCAATGGCTTACCTTTGGCTGCAAAAGCCATCGGAAGCTTGCTACGCACAGTTAAAGACTTTGCAGGATGGGAAAGAATATATGAGAGTGAGATATGGAAATCATCAGAGCAGTGTGACATAATTCCAGCTTTGCGATTAAGCTACTATCATCTTCCATCATACTTGAAACGATGTTTTGCGTATTGCTCCATACTTCCTAAAGATTATGAATTTGAGGAAGAAGAAATTATCTTGTTATGGAGAGCAGAAGGTCTCTTGCAACAAAAAGTCATGCCTCAAATTAAAGATCTTGGAAATCAATATTTTCAAGATCTAGTGTCGAGGTCATTTTTTCAGATATCCAGTAATGATAAGTCCCGATTCGTAATGCATGACCTTATCAATGATTTAGCTCGAATAGTTGCAGGAAATACATGCTCCAAACTGGAGGGCGATATGCATCAGTTCTCAAAACGTACTCGGCATTCTTCCTATATTGTTACCATGTTTGACACAGTGAAGAAGTTTAAAGCATTTGATGAAACGAATTCTTTACGTACTTTTCTACCCTTCATTTTTACAAATTATTGTTTGGAGTTCTATTTAACCAAGGTTGTCTTGGTTGATTTGTTGCCAAGACTTGGCTACTTAAGGGTGCTTTCTTTGAGTGGGTATAGGATCACTGAGTTGCCTGATGTTTTTGAAAATTTAAAGCATCTTCGTTACTTCAATTTTTCTCACACCCAAATCAATAACCTACCCGATTCTTTGTGTACTCTTTACCATTTGGAAACTTTATTATTAAAAGATTGTTTTGATCTTCAAAACTTACCCTCGAAGATGGAAAAGCTTGTTAATTTGCAGTATCTTGATATTAGAGGTGCTCGCTCAATAGAAAGGATGCCTTTTGGAATCGATAAGCTAACTAATCTTGAAAAGCTATCTGATTTTATCATAGGGGAAGGTGATGGACATCATATCAGCGAATTGAAATATTTGTCAAACCTCAAAGGTGATTTTCGTCTTTCTGGGTTGGAGAATGTTAATGGTCAAGATGCAGGGGAAGCCAAAGTTAAATGAGAAGCAGGGGATTCATCGATTGGTATTGGAATGGAGTTGGGACTTTATAGAAGATACAAGGAAAAAAGAAGATCAAGAATGGGTGTTAGACTCTCTTCATCCTTCGAAAAGGCTTGAGCAACTCGTCATTGAGAATTATGGTGGTGCAAAATTCCCTACTTGGATTGCAGACTCTTCCTTCAAGAATATGCTGTCATTGAAGCTTAGCGACTGTAAAAATTGTAAATCCCTACCATCAATTGCAAGGTTGTTATTGTTAAAAGACCTTTTAATTGGTGGTTTGGATGAGGTACATAAGATTGGCGCTGAGTTGTTTGGACCAAATCAATCGAGTGCATTTACATCATTAGAGACTCTATGTTTTGAGAGCATGCCAAACTGGGAGGTGTGGGACCCATGTGAAGGCGATGAGCAAGCTTCGAAATTCCCCAGTCTTCGTGAGCTTTCAATTAGAAACTGTCCTCAATTGTTGGGAAGGTTGCCAACCCTTCTTCGATCCTTGCACAAACTTGAAATCATTGAATGTAAGAGACTCGTAGTTTCAATTTCAAGTTTTTCGTCATTATGTGAATTAAAAAATTTTGGGTGCGAAGAATTGGTGGATGAAGGCACGTCTTCTGCAGAGGAGGTTACCTCTTTGAAAAGTGCGTCTCTTACAAACATTTCAAAGTTTGGTATTTCAGCAGAGAAGGCATTGTTGAGATTTGCAAACTCAGAATATTTTAACATCTCTGGTTGGAAAGAGTTGGAATCTTTATCGCAAAATGGGTTAAGTTTAGTTGGGCATCGTTTTTTCACAATTTGGAATTGTCCCCAATTGGTCTCTTTGGAAACAGAGGAGGGGATATTGCAACCTGACAAGATTTCAGGTGTTGAATTTCTGTTCATAAGTTATTGTGAAATGCTCAATAGACTACCAAAAGTCTTACATGCTTTCCCATTCATTACAAGAATAAAACTTGAAAAGTGTCCAGGCTTGGTTTGTTTTGTAGAGAGTAACTTTCCCCCTGCTTTAAAAGAGTTGGAGATTTGGAGTTGCGAGAATTTGCAATATTTGTTTGATGAAAAAGAAAATAATAAGAGTACGAGTAGTAGCAGATGTCTTCTTGAGAACTTGGAAATAGTGGATTGTCCATCTCTAATATTTTTGTCATCAAGGGCCGATATATGCAATCAGCTTCAACATCTCAAGATTCATATTTGTTCAAAGCTAAGTAGCTTATTTTTAAACGCCAAGTTACCCGTACTGCTTAAACAACTAGATATTTGGGGGTGTCCAATGTTGGAATGCATAGTCCAAGACTTCCATGAAACAACTGATCTTGAAAGTATTAGAATTGGGGGTGATGGCAATATTAAATCTTTACCCAGAGGACTAGACAAGCTTAGCCATCTTCAGGAGATTAGGATTAATGGGTGTCCAAGTTTTGTTTCATTTGAAGAAAGTGGGTTGCCCACCACAAATCTCAAAGTTCTCTCAATCCAGTATTGTGAAAATTTTAGAGCCCTTCCCAAGTGCATCAACAACTTCACCTCCCTTGGAAAATTGAAGGTGGTTTATTGTTCGGATGACATATCCTTTCCAGAAGAGGGTTTCCCTACCAACCTCACATCACTTGAAATCTCAAACGCACCCCAAATTTATACATCACTTGTTGAATGGGGATTTAACAGACTCAGCTCTCTTCAACAACTGAATATCAGCGGTGAAGGATGCTCACATGTGGTGTCATTTCCAGAAGAAGGGATAGGAAGAATGCTGCCTTCTTCTCTCACATCTATCTCCATTCGAAGTTTCGAGAACTTGGAATACATGTGCTCCAAGGGCTTTCAGCACCTCACCTCTCTTCAACAATTGTCCATCAATAATTGTCCTAAGCTCACATCTCTTCCAGATAAGGATATGCTTCTCTCGCTTGAGCGTCTATTTATTTCGTATTGCTCGTCGCTAGAAGAAGGACGAGAGTGGTCCAAGATTGCCCACATACCTAAATTAGATCTAAATTTAGTCAGCACAGGTGTGAAACATTTTTCACATTTATAGCTTTATTTTGTTGGATATATCTGATTATCCTCCTGATCGACATGATAATAGAAATCAGTCTTATTGTATTAAAATTTTGCAGGCTAAAATGGCGAAAAATAGTAGAGAACTTCAACTGATCTGCTTCAGCTTATTTGATTTAGTAAAGCGGTTAGTTAATTCACTGCAACTTTTACATTTCAGGGTTCTATTGGTGAGGCTATGTTGAATTCATATGCTTAAACTGTATGCTATTTTGCAGCCGAGGATGCAAAAGAAGAGACTGTTCCCGGAGTTTCTCACAGTTTAGCAATGAATGGTACTCATAAAGAAATCTGCACACTCTAAGGAGGGCCTTTTAATGATGCTACCATTAGTTCCTTGAAAGTTGATGTTTTGGATGAGACATCAAATGGAAACCAAAGCTCCGGAAGTGATGATAAGCTTGTCGATAATGAAGATGAACTTCAAGGTTAAGATGAGGTAGATTTAGGTGAAAAGATAGAAGAAATGGAGGCCAGAATCGAGAAACTCGAAGCCAAGATGAGGGAAGTGGCTGCCTTGGAGATTTCTCTTTATTCTGTAATTCTGGAGCAGGATAGTTCAGCGAATAAAGTGCATACACATGCTTGACGCCTTTCTAGACTCTATATACAAGCTTGCAAGCATTGGACTCAAGACAGGCAAGCCATGATTGCTAAGAATACTGTCACAGGGCTCATTTTGATTACGAAATCCTGCTGTAATGAAGTTTCAAGGTATGTAAACTACAACAGATAACGTTGCCATTAGCTGTTGACACGAGTAATTTTCTATTTGTAAATTTATAGGTTAACCTTCTGGTGATGGTCTAATTGATAAATTTTGGTTTTCTTGTCACTAAATTACAAAAACGGTAATCAATTTGGTGTTTTTCCCTTGTTCCAGGCTCTTTCTCTGTATATGCAACCTCCGGTTGAGGGTTCATGTGCCGATAAAACAATAGGAAAGTTGTTGGATCCAGCCTCAGGTGACAAACAACCAGGAAGCTTCTTGATCAACCTGCAGAAAATGGCTCTCGAAGATGCTTTTCAACTAATTTGCCCTGTTAGAGCCGGACCCATATGTGTAGTTGCTTGCCAGTTATTGTAAGTATGGCATGTGGTTATATATATACACTATATTTGGATGAGCTAATTGATGTATCTTCTTCAGGTAATGGAACAGTGTGTTGCAAGGTTAGATATAGCAATGTTCAATGCTATTCTTTGGGAGTCGAGTTACGAACTGATCCCATATCCAATCCTATTGTAGATTCCAAGGTTCTCCTGAGTTCCAGCCGGAGATCTTAGCTTTCGATCCAAAGCTCAACTAAAAGTTTCTGCATGTATTGTAGCGACGTAAAAACTTTCGCTTTCGATCGCTAATTGTGGCGATTTATTAAACATTTGAAAACCAATTTTCGATTAAAAAAAAAAGGAGTCGCCACCGATCTTTTTTCGAGGTGTGACCGGACACCTAATAAATCCTCATTTTTTAGAAAAGAAAACTTATTCTTGCACAAAAATGAAGGCCGAATTTAGGTGTATGTCAAAAGCCAGAGTAAAGTTGGGTTCGGGAGTCAGTTACGTGCGAGGAAGGTGTTAGCACCCTCGCGACACCCAAAATTGATATCTTGTTAAACAAGCGTTGTCTTAATTTTCAAAATTGCAAGTTCAAAGTAAGATTTAATCGTGATCCGATTGAAAAGACGAGAAATTTCAATTCTTTTGATTTTTGAGAAGGACATACCGTTTTAACACGAGTCGATTAATTTTCACCCAACATAGCGATGAAATCGATGGCTTAATGTTAAATCGGTACGTTGCATTGATTATTGAAATTAATTAGAAAACAAGAATATGGTTTTCGAAGTAATGCAAAGCAAATTAATAAATAAAAAATAAATAAAAGACAAATCTAGGGGTACATTGAAGCGAATATAAAGGTGACAATAATATTATAAACAATAAAGATATATATGATACTAGAATTAAATATGAAATGGAAATAATGAATGTAGATACATGATATTAAGAGTATGTATGTAAACTATATATAATGTTTGATAGTAAGAATATAACTAATAATGTTAAAATATATACATAATATATACATATATACATATGAAAAATGTGTGCACATGACGTATATGAAAAATATATACATAGTAATAGAAAATAATAAGTGATAATAGTGAAAATAATGGGTATAATAATTATAATGATATACGAAAATAATACTATATATAAAATATGCATACAAGTATAATAAAATATATGTCTTGATATTAATAACAAATATAGTAGGAATAAAATAAATGTAATAATGATATATACACAATATGGTATTAAGAATATATATATATACACAATATAGTATTTAAAAATATATACATAAGATGGTATAAAAACATGTACATGGAAATGTATAAGAAATATACATAATTAGTAATATTAAAAATATATACATAACATACATAAAACATGTACAATATATACATACCTTAGAAATGATAATAATAATAAAAAACTACTTTGTACACTACACAAATATATACACACACATATATATACATATATAAATAATAATATTAGAAATATACAATATAATATTATAAATATACATATAATAGTATAAAAAATATATAACTAATAATATTAAAATATATAATAATATATAAAAAATATAATATTGAAAACATATATATATAACATATATGAAGAATATATAATATAATATTTAAACATTTACATAATATATACATATTAGAAATAAATAACAACTAATAATAATAATAATATTAGAAATAATAATGAAATATATAAAAAGAAAATATAATATAATAGTAATATTAAAATAAAGTAATTAAAATAGTACTATATATAAACATATATACATACATATACAATATACATACACTAATATTAATAATAATAATAAAACTAGAAATAATAATAATTAATAATTATAATACGTTAGAAAATAATTAATATGTTAATAAAAATAATAGTAATGAAAATAATACTAACAGTAATAATAAAGATAATAATAGAAATAAAATAATAGTAATAATATTAATAATATGTAAAAAAAGAAATGAAAATAAACGAAAAAAGGACTAAATCGAACTAAGAACAGAATTTTGGGGTAAATTTTAAAAGAAATAAAGGGCAAAGAGCCAAAATGAACACGCGGGCAACTCTGAGGGACCAAAAGCGCAATATTCCCTCCTCCTAAAACGCCACGCATGGCAGAGGACTAGATCACAAAGCGCGACAAACTTCGGGGCCTAATTAGGAAATATTAAAAACTCAATGGCGAAAACATGAAAAGGCGGAAGGGCCAATCACGCAATTAGACTATCAAACAAAAAACACGCGGATCCTAGGGTAAGATGGGTCGGGTCGGATTGGGTTAGGCCAAAACGACGTCGTTTTGGGGCTTAAGTATGGCCCCCAAAACGACGTCATTTTGGAGGGCTATAAATAGGCCCAATTTCAGAAAAAAAAATCATTTGTGAAGGGAAGAAAGAAAAAAAAAAGAGAAAATGAGAGAAGAAGAGAGGGGAGGGATTCCGGCGGTCCGATCGTCAGACCACCGTGCGTCGCCGGCGCCGGCCACCGCGCGCGGTGGCTGGAAGTTCAAAAGGTAATTTTTTTTTGAAAATTTTCTTTTTTTATGTTAATATGTTCTATATATATATAGGTAAAAAAAAGGGTCTGAAAACGAAATTAAAAATAGAAAAAAAAAATAAAAAATCACCTTAATGTTTGATGCCCGTGTTTTGATTACTGGATTAATGCTATTCTTGTGTTTTCCTTGTATATTTTTTTGAATCTGATTGTATATTAGAATCCTTGGTATTGAGACCAAAATCCCCCCTTTGTTTTGATTTCTTCTCGGCTTTATAGCCGATTACAATAGTAGAAAAATATTGTTTTTCTTTGTCATTCTCTATTTGTCTGTTTTTGTCTTGGTGCTTGCTTCACTTTGCAGGTGTCAGATGACCCTTAGAGGCCTGGTGGCGTGCGTGGTGGCTCAGCATGCGAGGGGCGTGGTGGCCGACATGGTGGCATGGAGAGCTGGGGCCCCAGGGTATGGGGCTGATGGCTGGTGTCAGAACAAGTGGAAGCCGAAAATGGGGCTAGGGTTTCGGTTGTAAATGGGCTAGTTTAGGGTTTGTGAATTGGGTATGGGTAGTTTGGTTTTGGGCTTGCCGGGCCATTGTAAAAAAGGATTATTTATTTTGGTTTATTTGTAAATGGACTGGGCCAAAATTGGCTTATAACATGTATTATTGCCAAAAAAGATCATTGTTGTGAATCTCAATAATTCATGCAGTTGTTATATTAAATGGAAAACATTTATAAGCAAGTCTAATAGAGGGATGCTTATTTTTGCAGGTTGGAAATTGGTCTGAGATGGCTGATTGATATGTACGAGGCTTTAAAAGAAAACTGGCATAACAATCAAGACGATTCCGGAAAAAATAACAATGAGTGTAAACTCTTCGATTTTCTTAATGCCTTTAATGATCTTATAATGCTTCCCACAGACATGTTAATGTACCATTCGATCATAAAAGAGGTTGATAACCTATTAGAACATTACTTATTTACTCTTTGATGGCAGAAGAAAGCATATACAAGTGATGAGGAATTGAATTCTCCATTAACATCAACAATTGAGAAACTGTTATTATCTCCAAAGGAAGCATGAATAGAGAACATAAGCTTGATGGCTATGGCAGTCTCATTGCTCCATACAAACTCTTTCGTGAGGTATGGTTAATTCATTTTGTTAATGTTGGTTTTATCTCCCAGCTACAATGCAAGTTGCAACTTGAGGCATAGCTGGCTAAAGGGTAAAACTTGTTATATATTTTATCTTTTACCCAAACTTTATGAACCTCTATTTGATGGATCTCGAAGAGTATCTACGGCTCATTTGGGAAGATTAAACATGTAGGAACCAAACTAAGCAAGAATCAAATTGAAAACTTTCAATACAATCCAAGTTCCCATGTTTAGAAGATGGGATCATGATGGCTATAATATGAAAGAAAGCTCTGCCATTCTGAACATAATTGAAGACCATTTGATGTTGCTACTTGTGAGGAGAAAGTGATTGTAATTTGACAAGCCATGCACAACCTATTTGAGGTGAAATGTACAAGATTAGAGAGCACTTTATTTGTTCATATAGGAATTGTTTAATTGAGTGCAAAATTGTAAGTAAATTGAATATGAGACACTTAGTTACAACTAAGCTTTTAGGGAAAAGTTTTAGAGGGAGGGTGATTCGATTTAAAATATAAGAGCGAGGTTACTATTTGGTTAGTGAATTTAGTGTGTGAGACTTATATCAGAGCTTGTACTTATTGAAGTATAATGGATTAACTATCAGGGCAAGGCCTCGCAGACTTAGGAAATTTCCGAACTGCGTGAACAAAGGGTGATTCGATTTAAAATATAAGAGCAAGGTTACTATTTGGTTAGTGAATTTAGTGTGTGAGACTTATATCAGAGCTTGTACTTATTGAAGTATAGTGGATAAACTATCAGGGCAAGGCCTCACAGACTTAGGAAATTTCCGAACTGCGTGAACAAAGTTTTTGGTATCCATCTATTTTTTTTTTGCTAAAGATATAAATCTAGATATATGGTAAGTTGCAAATTGACTAACTGATAAATATACATATTATTAATACTTTCCTCCATTTTTTCTAAGGTCAACTTAAAATTTGAGAATTGTATAATTATTTCATGAAATTGCCGAAGACAGAATTCAACAGTAATAAATATGATAAAAGCATTGATCTCTTCTTCTACAAAGGAGGTTACATCTTTGAAAACTGTCTCTTAAATGCATTTCTAAGCTTAATGTTTCAACAGAAAGAGTAATGTTGAGATTTGCAAACTCGGAAGATTTTAAGATCTCTATTGGAAGGAGTTGAAATATTTATCGCAAAATGGGATAAGATTAGTCAGGCATTGATTCATTAAGATTGTCAATTGCCCCCAATTGGGCTCTTTGGAAACAGAGGAAACATTGCAACTTGACAAGATTTCATGTCTTACATGCTTTCACATTCCTTACAAGAATGAAACTTGAAAGGTACCCAAGCTTGGTTTGTTTTGCAGAGAGTAACTTTCCCCTTTCTTTAAATGAGTTTGAGTAGTAACACTTGTCTTCTTGAGCACTTGGAAATAAAAGAATGTCCATGTTTAATATGGTTATTCACAAGGGGTGATATGTGCAATCGACTTCAACACCTCATACTTCACGGTTGTCCAGAGTTGGAATGCTTAGCCCAAGACTTTGATGAAACCATGGATGTGGAAAAAATTAAAATTTGGGGTGCTCAAAACATTAAATGTTTACCGCAAGGATTAGACAGGCTTAGTCATCTTCAAGAGATTGAACTTGGTCACTTTTCAAATATGTTTTCTTTTGAAGAAAGTGGGTTGCCCACCACAAATCTCAGAGCTCTCTCAATTTACGGATGTGAAAATATTCTTGGACTCCTTCCTAAGTGCATCCACAACTTCACCTCCCTTCAAAAATTAGAGGTGCCCTATTGTTTGGCTAACATATTCTTTCCAGAAGAGGGCTTCCCTACCAACCTCACATCACTTGTAATTTCACACTCGCCCAAAATTTATACTTCACTTGTTGAATGGGAATTTTTTAGAACTAAGAAAACAGAATGAGATATTTGACAGAAACTTGAGCTAGAAGGCTCGATGACTTGCTGAGCAAAACATTCAAAATCAGCTTAAGAACTTGAGAAAAAACCAGAGAATGAAGAAGAATTTGTGAAAGATTTTATTACAAAATGAATTGAGGCATAAAGCCGTTATGTATACCAGTCACTAAGCTGGTCAAAATAAGCAAATGTCACCTAAACATTTACCTAACACCACTAAGTAACCTAGTAAATTGATAAACATAACTTGCACACATAGTAAAGCTGTGTTAAAGTTAGCTTCCATGCCAGACAAGGAGTAGCACAAGGAGCAGATCATGCAGCCCAAGCCATGCATGTTGCAGCTAGAGCCTATGCTGCTGATTTTGTTACTTCAAGGAAATATTTTGTTAATTAGTTAAATTTGAACTAAGTTGGTAAAATATTTGATGTAATTAGGTGCTGATGGATTGATAAAACAGCTTCACTATGTGAATTAAGCATTGAAGGGTGTGAAGAATTGGTGGATGAAGGCTCTTCCTCTGCAGTGGAGGTTACCTCTTTGAAAAGTGTGTCTCTTTAAAACATTTCAAAGTTTGATATTTCTGCAGAGAAGGCATTGTTGAGATTTGCAAACTCGGAAAATTTTGACGTATCTGATTGGAAAGATGTTGGTTTTTTTTCACACAGGTAGAAAACAGAACCAAGTTATCTGGATGAAATATGAAGCTCTTGTTGAAGCTAGAGCAACAAAGCAATAATTCCGGATAAAGTATGTGTTAAGTTTCAATCAAATGATCAATGAAACAAAACAAAGAAATTTTTGTGTTTGAAAGCTCAAAACAGAAACAAAATCGGATGAACAAATTGAGAGAACAAGTTGGCAACTCTCATTACTTAGAAAAGTTCAAATTACATGTACATAAGTAGAAGGATTACATGGAAAGAAAACAAAGCTTGCTTGTGCAAGTGTTTAAGCTGTAGAATCAGCATAATTACAACCTAAAAGGTACTAAATCAGCTAAGTATCTAACTAATCCTTATCAAATACAAAAACTACCTTGAAACAACAAAAGTCAAATATCACATGGACTCATTGATCGAATTACTCGTTGGACAATAGCATGCTGCAGCTTGATGCTCGGGCACTTGCTTGCTTGTGCATGGATGCATGGATACAATGCATGCTGCTGTAGTTTCCACCTTTTGAACAAAAGAGTTGGAATCTTTATTGCAAAATGGGTTAAGCCTAATTGGGCATAGTTCTATTACGATTATGGATTGTCTCCAATTGGTCTTTTTCGAAACAGAGAAGGAGAGATTGCAACTTGACAAGATTCCAGGTGTTGAATCTCTGTTAATAAAGGATTGTGAAAGGCTCAATAGATTACCAGAAATCTTACATGCTTTCACATTCCTTTCAAGAATGCGACTTAAAGGGTGCCCAAGCTTCGTTTGTTTTGCAGAGAGTAACTTTCCCCCTGCTTTAAAAGAGTTGGAGATTTGCACATGTGAGAATTTGCAATATTTGGTTGATGAAAAAGAGAATAATAACGAGAGTATGAGTAGCAACACTTGTGTACTCGAGCATTTGGCAATAATGGATTGTCCATCACTAATATGGTTATCATTAAGGGGTGATATGTACAATCGACTTCAATGTCTCATAGTTTACAGTTGTCCAAAGCTAAGTAGCTTATTTTTAAACGCTAAGTTTGTTAGGTGTGGGTCCCACTATGTGGGAAACCCATATTTTCTGCCACATATTTAGTGTCTTTGTCTTCTTGGATTTGTTAAAAAAAAAGGAGAGCCATTTATTTTGGCTTTTACAGGTGGTGTGGGCAGAAAGTGTGAGAGCCTTTCTATTATTATTGAGTGTCAAATTTTCAATTTAAAAAGAAGAGAAAAACAGAGAGTGAGATTGAAGCTCGTTGGAGAAAAAGAGAGAATAGAAAAATCAGTTTTTCATGCTTGGTGCAGCAGTGATCAACTCTTCGATCGAAGGTCAATCCGTGGTTCGATTGAGCTGATTTTTGGACAGCAGCTAGGCGATAAGGTGTTCTTGACTTTGTATGGTCGGATTTTTCATCCGAGTCTTGTAGCGTCGGAAATACCCGTTTTTCAGCAGCTACGTTTTTGGTGATGTTCTCTCAATTTTCTCTCTTTTGCTAAAGATTACATATTGTTAGCCTTGTCGGAGTTGAATGCTTGTTGTAGGCTTGATATTGTAATCTTGTAGTCGAACATTTGATGATAGTGGAGCTCTTTATCAGACTCTAAAGTCCCGTGGTTTTTACCTTTGATTTAGAGGGGTTTTCCACGTAAAAATATCGGTGTTTCTATTTATTTTTGTTGTGGTTGCATTAGTTGATTTGTGGTTGATTAAGGTTCCTAGAGAACATATTTTGTGCTATTGTGCTTGCCATAATTTTTGACAGGAGTTATAAGGAGAGAAAGAACACCGGTTGTGCTTTCGCTTTGTTTCGGTTGTTCGTTTTCTTCCCAACAAACTGGTACCAGAGCTTGGTTATTGTGTCAGATAATTATAGAAATTAATACGAGCAAGATGATTATGTTGAATGGCACAAATTATCAACTTTGGCGGAATAAAATGAAGGACTTGTTGTTTGTGAAGGCTTTGCATCTTCCGGTCTTTACTACTCAAAAACTCGATTCGAAAAGTGATGAAGAATGGGAATTTGAGCATCAACAAGTGTGTGGCTTTATTCGGCAATTTGTTGAAGAAAATGTTTACAACCACATTGATCAGGAGACACATGCTCGAACATTGTGGGAGAAGCTTGAAAGCTTGTATGCTTCGAGGTCAGGCAATAACAAGTTGTTTTTGCTGAAGAAAATGATGGCGCTGAAATATAAAGAAGGAATGTCTATAGCTGACCATGTTAATGAATTTTAGAGTGTGATGAATCAGTTGCTTGGTATGGGTGTCAAATTTGATGACGAAATTTTAGGACTTTGGTTGCTTGCTACTCTACCAGACTCTTGGGAGACCTTTCGAGTCTCACTCATTAATTCTGCCCCACAGGGTATTATTACTTTGGATTTGGCTAAGAGTGGTCTGTTGAATGAAGAGGTTAGAAGAAGATCTCAGGGTTCTACATCACAGTCCGAGGTGTTGGTTATCGAGAACAGAGAGAGAAACAGAGACAAAGATGGAAAGGGTAGAGATAAAAGCCGAAGCAAGTCAAGATCGAGATACAAGAATCTTGAGTGTCATCATTGTGGTAAGAAAGGTCATATCAAGAAATATTGCTTCAAGTGGAAGAAAGAGAACAAAGGTGGTGGTGATAAACACGATCGGAATGACGATGAAAAATCCGAGCGTGTTGCTACTATTACTCGTGAAGATCTGTTAGTTATTTGTGATGAGAATTTGGTCAACCTAGCATGCGACGAGACTAGTTGGGTGATTGATACTGGTGCATCACTTCATGTCACGTCGAGGAAGGAATTCTTCACATCTTATACTCCTGGTGATTTTGGGGTATTGAAGATGGGTAATGATGGTTTGGTTTCGGTTATTGGTATGGGAGATGTTAGCTTGGTGAGTAACAATGGAACAAAGTTAACTCTCAAGGATGTCAGACATGCACCGGATGTCCGTTTGAATTTGATTTCTGCAGGAAAGCTTGATGATGAGGGATTCTGTAACACCTTCAGTGAAGGGCAGTGGAAGCTGACTAAAGGCTCCTTGGTTGTGGCTCGAGGAAAGAAGAGCTCAAATTTGTACTTGATGCAAGCTTTAACTTCTCAAGAGATGGTGAATGTGACACTGAATGATAGCTCAACTGAGTTGTGGCATAAACGACTCAGTCACATGAGTGAGAAGGGGCTTAGCTGTTTAGCGAAGAAGAATCAACTTTCGGGTTTAAAGAATGCTACACTGAAGAATTGTGCTCATTGTCTAGCAGGAAAGCAGAGAATAGTTTCATTTAGAAGCCATCCTCCTCATAGGAAATCAAAGTTGCTAGAGTTGGTCCATTCAGATGTTTGTGGTCCGATAAAAGTAAGATCACATGGTGGTGCACTTTACTTTGTAACTTTCATTGATGATTGTTCAAGAAAGCTATGGGTTTACACTTTGAAGTCTAAAAATCAAGTCTTTGAGGTGTTTAAACAGTTTCAAGCATCAGTTGAAAGGGAAACTAGGAAGAAGTTGAAGTGCATTCGTACTGATAATGGTGGCGAGTACATAGGGTCGTTTCATGAGTATTGTTTGGGACAAGGAATCAGACATCAGAGAACACCACCAAAGACTCCACAGTTAAATGGGTTAGCTGAAAGAATGAACCGAACATTGATTGAGAGAGTCATATGTTTGTTGTCAGATGCAAAGTTGCCAAGATCGTTTTGGGCTGAAGCTTTGAATACAGTGACACATGTGATAAATCTGTCTCCTAGTGTTCATTTGAAAGGTGATGTGCCAGATAGAGTTTGGTTTGGTAAAGACGTGTCATATGATCACCTACGTGTGTTCGGTTGTAAAGCATTTGTTCATGTTCCAAAGGATGAAAGATCCAAGTTGGATGCCAAGGCTCGACAATGCATTTTTATTGGTTATGGTCTAGATGGTGAGTTTGGTTATAGACTCTATGATCCAGTTCAGAAGAAACTCATGAGAAGCAGAGATGTTGTCTTCATTGAGGATCAGACCATTGATGACATTGATAAGACGGAGAAAGTGGATTCACAAGGTAGTGGTGACTTGATCGATGTGAATCCGGTTCCCCTAGACTCTTCACCAGATCCTATCCAGGATGATGTGCATGGTGATGTTAGTGGTGACCATCAGACTATAGGTGACTTTGATACTCCCATGGATGATGTTGTGAATGATCAACAACAAGCACCTGTAGCTCCACCAGCAGTTCCACTTCGAAGGTCTTCCAGAGATCGACGATCTTCTGTCAAGTATTCTCCTGATGAATATGTTCTTTTGACTAGCGGGGGAGAACCTGAATGTTATGAAGAGGCTATGGAGAGTGAATGCAAAGATCAGTGGGTTGAAGCGATGAAAGACGAACTTCAATCCTTGCATGAGAACCATACTTTTGAATTGGTGAAACTGCCTAAGGGCAAAAGAGCTTTGAATAATCGGTGGGTTTACAGGTTGAAGCAAGAAGAGAAGTCTTCATCTCCACGATACAAAGCTAGATTGGTCGTCAAGGGTTATACTCAGAAAAAGGGGTTGATTTTGAAGAAATATTTTCTCCGGTTGTGAAGATGTCCTCTATCAGAACTATACTGAGTTTGGCAGCTTGTTATGACCTAGAGGTTGAACAAATGGATGTGAAAACTGCTTTTCTTCATGGTGACTTGGAAGAAGAGCTTTACATGGAACAGCCAGAGGGTATTGTTGCACAAGGGAAAGAGGACTATGTGTGCAGATTGAAGAAGAGCTTGTATGGTTTGAAGCAAGCTCCGAGGCAATGGTACAAGAAGTTTGAGTCTGTTATGGGGGAGCAAGGCTACAAGAAGACTACTTCTGATCATTGTGTGTTTGTTAAGAGATTCTCTGGTGATGATTTTATTATTCTTTTGCTCTATGTTGATGATATGCTTATTGTTGGTCAGAATGCTTCTAGAATTGAGAAGTTGAAACAAGAGTTGAGTAAATCCTTTGCAATGAAGGATTTGGGGCCAGCAAAGCAAATTCTTGGCATAAGATTGACACGTGATAGAAAGGCCAAGAAATTATGGTTATCACAAGAGAGGTACATTGAGAAAGTACTTCAAAGGTTTAGTATGGACAAAGCTAAAGCGGTGAATACTCTGTAACACCCCGTACCCGAGACCGTTACCGGAGTCGAACACGAGGTATTTACGGACTTATTTCATTGACCTACACGGTTCATTTTTAAATTTCCAGACATACTGATTACTGCGTCACTATCACCTTAAAAAAATCATATCTTGAGTTCCAAAACTCGAAAATCAGTTTCGTAATTTTTCCCTGAAACTAGACTCATATTTGCATCTACAGGTTTTTTTCTAGAATTTTTGGTCAAGCCGATTAGTACAGTTTATTAGTTAAAGTCTCCCCTGTTACAGGGTGCGACTACACTGACCTTCATGCATTACAATTTGGATATCTCCCTGTACAGGGATTCAACACTGATTCCGTTTGTTTCTAATGAAACTAGACTCAAAAATGAATCTATACATATAAGGCATGACTTCTAATTATCTCTGGTTAATTTATAATAAATTTTCAAAGTCGGAACAGGGAATCCAGAAACCGTTCTGGCCCTGTTTCGCGAAAACCTAAATATCTCATAACATACAACTCATATGACCGTTTTGTTTCTTCCATATGAAAGTAGATTCATCAAGGTTCGATTACATAATTTATTCACTATTTAAATCCATTCCTACTATTTTAGTGATTTTTTAAATCTACATCACTGCTGCTGTCAGCATCTGCCTTTAGGGTAGACTTTACCTATTTCATAGTTTCCATGATTCAACTAGCCCTTTAGCATATATAGCACAAATTATGATAGTGATTAACCATTCCAATGGCCAATCCTTGCCAAGCATATCCACACCTCTCAATAACCATATCCATACCAAATGATTATAACATTATGCTCAAAACATATATAAGCCATTTTCGCATGGCTATCCAAAATTATACAAATCCAAAGGGTCCATGACCCGCAACCAAAAAGGGTAGTCCTATACATGCCATTTTCAGAGTTCAACCAAAAGTGTACCAAAAGGGCTTTGATAGTGTGGGCGACTTCGACTTCAATAATCCCGAGTCCGATAGCTGACGAACCAAAATCTATAAAACAGAGATTCAAAGAACGGAGTAAGCATTTAATGCTTAGTAAGTTTTAAGCCAAACAAAGTGTTCTCAATCACTATCATTGGTCATTCATTTCAACTGTTCGATGAAGCTAATCTAGAGCTTCATCTCGAACTATAATATCATTAAACGCAACACTTGGCTGTCACATATATTCTTTCGAATAATAATGACCTAGATGGTCAAATATTTCCAAAGCACATTCTTCATCAATTTTCAACTTTCAATAATCCTTTCCACTTGTTCATAATCACATCCATATTTTTTAGTATTTCAACATGACAAGTACTAAATTACCATAGACACATAAAGAACCAAACATTTTCCTTATCACATATACGTAAGCTTACAAATCATAATCCTTACCTTGTTCTGGCACATCTAGCTCAACCCAACCCATACTCAAATCATAAGGCTTTTGGGCAGAATATGCACTAATACATAAGGATATTTCATCACATACTTTATTATACAAACATACTATTACCAATTAGATCATTCTCATATTTGGAGTTATAATATTAATCACATTTACCTACCTCTTTGATACTGATAATTCACCTCGAAATCACTCCACCGATGAGTAAGTAATACGTACCTGAACATCTTAAATACATAATACTTATTTGATGGTAACTTAATGCAAATACTCAATATCAAAGTCTTACTTGAATCCTAGCATTTAGCCGTCGGGTCTTTAAAGCTCGGATATAGTACGAGCACGAAGCCTACGGACATTAATCAGGATAATATTCTCGCATAAAGCCTACGGGGTTTTAACCCGGATATAGTACTGACACAAATGCCCTTCGGGACTTATCACATTTATACACTTTCACATCCATCACATTGACCATTCGGCCTTATCACATACATACACTTTCACATTCATCACATTGGCCATTAGGTCTTATCTCATATATACACTTTCACATTCATCACATTGGCCATTAGGTCTTATCTCATATATACACTTTCACATTCATCACATTGGCCATTCGGCCTTATCACATATATACACTTTCACATTCATCATGTTGGCCACTCAGCCTTATCACATATATATATTTTCACATTCATCGCATAAAATCCTAAATCAAAATATAAATTTTCATGTATTCACATCACAATTATCCAAATATACTTCACGTACCACATATACTATCATGTATACACTTTGTCTTGGCCGAATCTACATCAATCATTTTCCAATGAATAATTCAATTTCACGCCATACTATCATTTCATATTCGAATACTCATAAACTTACAATTTCACAAATTTTAATATCAAAGATCCATCTAACACTCATATATCATTTTACAATATCACGATTTAGAATTCACGTATGGGTTTAATCAATAGCTTATGAGCAACTAAAACAAGTTTTATCCATGTTTACAACAAAATCACATATTCACTACGAGCTGTTTTCCTGAGCAATGGTCACTAAATTATTTATAACTGGAGCTACAAAACTCCAAATCACTTTCCGTTAATTTTCCCTGAATATAGACTCGTATATCTTCCATCCATAAAATTTTCAGAATTTTAGGTTTGGCCAATCAATACCAGATTTTTCTTAAAGTTTCCCCTATTTTACTGTTTGACTAATCTGACTAGTCTTCACTACGAATCAAAATTCTCATTGTACAGAATTCAAAATATGTTCTATTTGATTTCATTTGAAACTAGACTCATTAAGGAGTCTAAGCATATAAATTTTATCTTGTAACCATTTTTGTACAAATTATAGTGATTTTCTTAAAACAGAACAGGAGATTTCGGAGTCATTCTGACACAGTCCCACACAACTTTAAATATCTCTTTATAGGCAATTTCTTTGCTTACACGATCTCTTTTATAAGAAACTAGACTAACTAAGCTTTGATTACATATTTTATTAAGCCTATAATTCCACACCAACAATTTATAGTGATTTTCTAAAATCACATTACTGCTGCTGTCCAAAGCAAATTATTACAATTTGCTCTTAAATTTCCAAGTCCAAACACTTATGAACTTACCATTTGAGTTTAAGACATATCATGGCCACATCATATCTTATTAAATCAACTCATTATGTCCTATTATGATTGAATTTACTCAACGTTTAATCACTTAAAACTTACCTCGGAAGTGGTCGACGATTAGATATCCACGGCCATTCGTTACTTTCTCTTTTCCCCTATCCGACTTTGATCCTCTTTGCTCTTAAGCTTAAGTAAAACAATAGATTTGCTTAAGTACTTAACTAATATTATTCACTTAACAATCACATTTGGCAATCACATATCATTTAATCTATATCTAAAACAATAGATTTCAATATGTATCATATTTATGGTCAAACATAGCAAGAAAACTAAATAGGCTTTACTAGCCACACTTAGTTCTATTATAACATAACTTCACTTACTTATATGCATATTCGGCAACTTGATAAGAACAAATTTAACAAACCTTAAATTTAACTTATAATTGTACATATCTCATTCAAATCATCCACACCAATTTATTATCCAATCAACCATTCAAAGTTCACTTCAATTATTTTAACAAATAAAACTAATGTTTAATACTATCTCCCAATTTGGTATGAGTTACCGAATGAAATTAAACTCCTAATTCATGCACTAAAATCACATTCGGCACAAGCAAACTTCATTTCAATTTTGCCACTCTTGAACTTATCCATAATATCCTAATTTCATTTAGTAGCTAGGCAACAATTATACAAAACAACAAGCATTTAACAATAATGTACTTAACCAATTCCTCAAGCATACATTCGGCAATATATATATATGTTAATGACGAAAACACTTATGCCAATTCTAAAACATCCACAAATATTCAATTTTACCAAGCTCAACTCATCTATAATCAACCTTCAATACACTAAAACATCAAAAACAACATCAAAAATACAAACATCCATGACCGAATGTCATCTTCATAAATTTACAAAAACATTTGCCATGAGCTAGCTTCTATACTTGATGACCACTCCAAATATACAAAGATTTTCAATGAAAGAGCATTAACATACCTTAATCCCCTTAAAGGTGACCAAATGCCTTAACTTCAATTTCTTCCTTTTTCTCTCTTTAGGTACGGCAATGGAGGGGGGGACATGGATGAGACAACTTTTGTTTTCATCACCCCTCCATTTTCATTTCTTTATTACTAACCTTTTATTTTATTCTTTCTCCCATAAAACACTAACACCAAATGTTTTTAATAGGCTTTAACTTATAGCATGGCCGGCCACCTTCTTGTTCTTTGGTTAATTTGACATGCAAATACAATTATTTTGCAACATGCATAAATAGGCCACTTACATTTGCCTAGCACATTTCTAAATTTTCTCACATAAGTCCTATTTAATAAAATTCACTTACAATTAACAAAATTCAAACATGAGATTTTCACACATGCATATGTACATATAATAAGCATCAAATATGACAGCTAATTATTTTTATGACTCGGCTTTGTGGTCCCGAAACCACTTTTCGACTAGGGTCAAATTAGGGGTGTCACATACTCCCTTTGCTATGCACTTTAGATTGAGTGTTAAGCATAGTCCTTCCACAGAAAAGGAGAAGGAAGAGATGCAGAAAATTCCTTACTCTTCAGCCGTGGGTAGTTTGATGTACGCAATTGTTTGCACGAGACCAGACTTGGCTTATACCGTTGGTACAGTTAGTCGGTTTCTTTCTAATCCAGGCAGAGAGCATTGGAATGCAGTGAAGTGGATTATGAGATATCTTCGTGGCACTTCCAACATGAAACTTTGTTTCGGCAATGAGAAACCTGTTCTTGTTGGGTATACAGATTCAGACATGGCCGGAGACATTGACTCGAGGAGATCTACTTCAGGTTACTTAATCACTTATGCAGGGGGAGCTGTGGCATGGCAATCGAGTCTGCAAAAGTGTGTTGCATTGTCCACCACCGAATCAGAGTTCATTGCAGCAACCGAAGCGTGTAAGGAGATGCTTTGGATGAAGAAGTTTGTGCATGAGCTTGGTTTTACTCAGGAGAAGTATGTCCTGTATTGTGATAGCCAGAGTGTTATTCATCTTGGTAAGAACTCAACTTTTCATGCTAGATCTAAGCATATTGATGTGAGGTACCATTGGATACGAGATGTTCTTGAAGCTAAGCTGTTAGAGCTTGAGAAGATACACACTAATGATAATGGTGCTGATATGTTGACGAAGGCCTTACCAAGAGGAAAGTTTGAAGCATGTTGTTTGACCTTCGGCATGGAGGTATTCCCCACATAGTTGGAGGGGGAGATTTGTTAGGTGTGGGTCCCACTATGTGGGAAACCCATATTTTCTGCCACATATTTAGTGTCTTTGTCTTCTTGGATTTGTTAAAAAAAAAAGGAGAGCCATTTATTTTGGCTTTTACGGGTGGTGTGGGCAGAAAGTGTGAGAGCCTTTCTATTATTATTGAGTGTCAAATTTTCAATTTAAAAAGAAGAGAAAAATAGAGAGTGAGATTGAAGCTCGTTGGAGAAAAAGAGAGAATAGAAAAATCAGTTTTTCAAGCTTGGTGCAGCAGTGATCAACTCTTCGATCGAAGGTCAATCCGTGGTTCGATTGAGCTGATTTTTGGACAGCAGCTAGGCGATAAGGTGTTCTTGACTTTGTACGGTCGGATTTTTCATCCGAGTCTTGTAGTGTCAGAAATACCCGTTTTTCAGCAGCTACGTTTTTGGTGATGTTCTCTCAATTTTCTCTCTTTTGCTAAAGATTACATATTGTTAGCCTTGTCGGAGTTGAATGCTTGTTATAGGCTTGATATTGTAATCTTGTAGTCGAACATTTGATGATAGTGGAGCTCTTTATCGGACTCTAAAGTCCCGTGGTTTTTACCCTTGATTTAGAGGGGTTTTCCACGTAAAATATCGGTGTTTCTATTTATTTTTGTTGTGGTTGCATTAGTTGATTTGTGGTTGATTAAGGTTCCTAGAGAACATATTTTGTGCTATTGTGCTTGCCATAATTTTTGACAGGAGTTATAGGGAGAGAAAGAACACCGGTTGTGCTTTCGCTTTGTTTCGGTTGTTCGTTTTCTTCCCAACAAAGTTACCAGTAATGCTTAAACATCTAGTTATTTCGGGTTGTCCTGTGTTGGAATGTATAGCCCAAGATTTCCATGAAACAGTTGATCTCGAAAGTATTAGAATTTCTAATGCTGTAAATATTAAATCATTACCAAGATGATTGGACAAGCTCAGCCATCCTCAAGAGATTGAAGTTGATGGGTGCCCAAGTCTGGTTTCATTTGAAGAAAGTGGGTTGCCCACCACAAATCTCAGAGTACCAAGATTCTCAATTTTGAAAATTTTGGAGCCCTTCCCAAGTGCATCAACAACTTCACCTCCCTTCGAAAATTAAAGGTGTGGGAGTGTTCGGCTGAGCTACGCTTTCCGGAAGAGGGTTTCCCTACCAACCTCACATCGCTTAAAATCTCAAAGGCACCTAGAATTTATACATCACTTATTGAATAGGGATTTAACAGACTCACTGTTAAGTTTTAGCCTGCAATGCAACAGCAGATCAGCAACATTTTGTTCATTTTGTTCATTTGTAACTTGCCTTTAGTTACTTTGTAATTTGACTTCAAGCTAATAAGATTTGTTCTTGATTTGAATTTGATGTAATGGCTGATATGTGTTGAAATTGGCCAACCATGCTGCTGTTTGAAGTGCATGCAGCTTGATGACATGCTGCAGCACGTATACTTGCTGTAACAGCAAGGTTTTCTCTTTAGTTTCTTTGTTAAGCTACTTAGTTGAAAATGAACTAAGTTGGTATTGTTTTGATGTTTTTAGGTGCTGATTGACATAATCAGCTTGTGTGCAAGTTAAGTTTTACTTGTTTCAAAGTAAAACTAGTGGTAGTAGGTAGTATTTGGTGATGTATTTGACTATATATATGTTGTTTTTCTAGTTGACTGAATGAGCTGAATGAGCTATCAGCCATTAGCTCCCTTGCTGCACGTTTGTGAGCAAGTAAATTGTTTTTGTTTCTTCCTCCTTTGTTCTTTATCTTGTTCTGTTTCTTTTGCTGCTGCTATTGTTCCAACAAATGGTATCATGAGCCTAAGTCTTAAGGGACCATTAATTTTGCTTCCCCTGCTCAACATCGGCTCAAACTTATAAGACCCCTAAACAAGCTTGAATAAGCTGAAGGAGGAGTTTTAAGGAAAGGTGTGAGCTTTCCAAATGTGCAAGCTTAGCAAGATGTCAAAGCTGCAAGCTTAGCAAAGTGCGAGCTATTGAAGACACCTGTTGAAGACAATATGCAAAGATGTGAGTCTGTCAAAGGTGTGAGTTCAGCAACATGTGGAAGCTCAATGTGTGTTGTATAGTTGCAAGCCTATTGAAGACAGTAAGCAAAGTGTGAGCTTGTCGAATTGCAAGCCGAAATGGCAGAATGAAGGCAAGCAAACTATACTCACAAACTGTTTGTGCAAGAAGAAGCAAAGAAACAAGGCAAGATGTGTTGTCAACCAAGGCTGTGAATTAGGAGGAGAAGACTCCATTTGGTGAACAAATCTTTGACACAAAAGACTGGGATAGTCAAGTGTGCAAGTCAGATTTGTTGTGTGAATGAATCCAAGGTTGAAAATGAATTGGTCAGCTTGAAACAAAGCATCTAAGGGCTGCCAAGTTCAAAAACTTGATGAATGATATGTATTTGCAGCATGGAGTCCAAGGAGGAGTGTTGAAATTGGCCAACCATGCTGCTGTTTGAAGTGCATGCAGCTTGATGACATGCTGCAGCACGTATACTTGCTGTAACAGCAAGGTTTTCTCTTTAGTTTCTTTGTTAAGCTACTTAGTTGAAAATGAACTAAGTTGGTATTGTTTTGATGTTTTTAGGTGCTGATTGACATAATCAGCTTGTGTGCAAGTTAAGTTTTACTTGTTTCAAAGTAAAACTAGTGGTAGTAGGTAGTATTTGGTGATGTATTTGACTATATATATGTTGTTTTTCTAGTTGACTGAATGAGCTGGATGAGCTATCAGCCATTAGCTCCCTTGCTGCACGTTTGTGAGCAAGTAAATTGTTTTTGTTTCTTCCTCCTTTGTTCTCTATCTTGTTCTGTTTCTTTTTGCTGCTGCCATTGTTCCAACAATATGTGAGCTTCTTTTGAGTGTAATTTAAGCTCAGTTTTAGTCAAGTATTAGTGGGAGCAGTATCTGATTATCCTCCTGATCAACACGATAATAGAAATCAGTCTTATATATTTATTGTATTCATAGTTATTTTTCTATTGCTTTTAGTATCGTCTATTTCTATCCACACAAGCAAGACGTTCTTATCACTGATCTTAATTGGGAAAAACACATGCTAGACCGTCTTAAAGGTTTCAAATACGAGATTTAAACCAATTTTTCCTTTGTCTGAGGTTCACAGAATCTAACTTATAATTGGGAAAAACACATGCTAGACAGTCTTAATTGGACTAGCTGTTTCGCTTGAGGTTAGTTTCTTTATGTCTATAATTTGTGATGCTGATGTTTCATACGGCTTTTGGACTTCAAAAGAAAATATAGCTCTAAATACTTTGGCCGATGCTATATGCCCGGTATTGTCAAATGAATTGCATGCTTGAGCCATTTTTACGGTTTCCACTGTGCAAAATTGTAAGTAAACTGAATGTGAGACACTTTGTTAAAATACAAGAGTGATGTTACTATTTAGTGAGTGTGTGAGACTTATATCAGAACTTGTACTCATTAAAGTATAATAGATTAACTATCTAGGTAATACCTCGCGGATGTAGGGAGTTTTCAAACTGCGTGAACAAAATTTTTGATATCCATCTCTATTTTACTTGTAATAATTGCTTAATCCAATCGCAACTTATCATATATTTAGATTTATATCTTTATCAACTAAAATGAACAAACTTTCAGGGTCATTGGAATGATAAATGCCTAATACTTTCCTCCATTTTTGTATGCTGAAGCTCAACTTGAAACTTGAGAATTGTATAATTATTTCATGAAATGACATTACCCAAGACAGACTTCAACCATGATAAAAGGTTCAAAAAGCATGTTCCCATAGATGAGTTCATTTCTTTTGTTTTAAGCTTTAACCCTGCAATTATTTGGCACTGCAATTGCATGAGAAAAAACTTATCAGTTATTTGAATTCCATTGTTAGGTTCAACCATACCATAAACATTACCAGATTTACAAGCACAATGGTCCAAGTTCATTAAGTAGCTCAAAGCACCTTGAAAGATTGTCCATTTCACTGTCTTCACACAAATTCACCCCATTTTCTTGGACTGGATTTTCCACCATGGCTGCTCTATTGTCTGAAATTTTATCACTTCCATGGCAACCTCCATTAGCATTATTCTCAATCTCCAATGAACTTGGAACATCCTGGAGAACCCCATTCCATGAAACATCTCCATTGTAGCATCCACTCGATGGATTGACAGGTATGGGATTTGTCTGAAAATTATTAGGATCTTGGTTGGCAACAACATCCTCGATCTGGTTCATGTTAAAACATTCTTGCCCCTCAAGACCTAACAGACTCTGAAAGTTGTCAAAATTTGTCTGAAAATCATCAGTTTCAACATCCCCATTACCTGGAAATGATATTCCTCCATTGAAGATCCCAGAAGAATTTCCCTGGAACTCAACTGGGTTTTGGCAGCCATTAATAACAGGGAAAAAGTTTGAATTTTGATGCTGGCTATTATTATCCATGCCTGATAAGTCCATTGGGAATCCAACAGTTTCCATTGCTTGAATCCCATTGAAATCAATGTTCGTATCATTTCCAAAGCTGTTGAATCCTTGAGCAATTTCAGGGTTGGCTGAACAATCATCATCTTCAAAACAAGTAAATGAGGTTTTCCCAATGAGATTCTTTTTCCTTCTAATGACATCTTCCATTGAAGACTTCATCAAAAGCTTGGAAGCTCCTTTTCCAATGGGTAGCTTTGAGCTTTGAAGAATATTCATCAAATCATATTCAAAGATATCAAAGTTGGTAATGGCGTTTGCACCTTTCAGCCTAATGGCTGCTACATCATAAGCCCTTGCTGCTTCCTCTTCAGTATCTGGTTTTGTTTAAATCAAAGCTGCTTAGTTCCACAATTTTTGAATGGCATCATACATACATACATACATACATACATACACTGTTAATTATTTTAATAGAAATATATACTGTTAATTTTAGTTTTATTATTCTCATGAATTTCTTAGTAGTGTAAGACTTGATTGTCAAAATGTGAAATTGGGAAGCTTTTAATCTAAAACGAATTACTAAATTTGGGATGACACTATTTTAATAAATCTTATAAATGAAGACAAACCAACCTATTATGTATGAAATTTAGCTGACAACATTATACTTTTCAATTGGGTAAATCGAGTAGATTTTGAAGCGGGTCAATTTAAGTTGGATTTATTCGGGTTTTAAAATTTTTAAGTCACCTCAATTTAAGGTCATTATCGTTTAGGTCAATTTTGGATTCAAGTCGTTTCATGTTTGAGCTATTTTGGGTTAGGAATATTTGAGTTTGACGTTCAAGTTTTTCAAATAAGGTCATCTCGAATTCATATCATTTTGAGTTTGAATCATTTCAAGCTCTAACCATTTTCGAATTTGGAACAAAATTAACATATAACATAATAGAATCTAAGCACTAATATCATGTAAACCTCTAACATAAAACTAATTGCTTTGGTATAGAGTCTCAACTTGAATATAATATCATTAATAATTCAAGATTTAACTCAAATTAATTAATTTCTTATTGCATAAATAGAGAGGAAATAATTAGGCTCGGACTAGTACTTACCAAATGTTCCTAAGTAAATTCCTTTCATCTCTTTCCCTTTTCCAATTCTTGCTTGCCATTTCTTGAAATCCGAATTCCTACTCCATTATTTATCATTACATGGTATCAAAATAGAATTAAGTGATACATATATGCATACATAAATTTAAGAGTTTAAATGAACTGGTGAAATTTATCAATTAAATTCTAATGAGACATCATCTCTTTCATTATCTGAACTTACCATTTCAATCAAAACTACAATTAATTCTTATATCAAAATTTTTTAATAAATTTATTACATAATATTTTTTACCTAGGTATAACGTGTATATATATACATATAAATTACCTAGAGACTCCACGATAGTTTGAAGCACCCTTTGAAAAGCCTTTACTTTTTCTGAAATTTTATGAAATTTTAAATCATGAAACGAAAACGATTAATAATTCTAAAGTATCACAATGAGAAAAAAAAAGTAAAATCTACCTGAAAAATACCCAAAAAAAATATCGCAATGAGCAATTTGATTAATTCTTAAAGTAATATTAAGCTTACCTTCTTAAATGGTGAAGATACTCACTTTTTGAATAAGATTTCATTTCTTCCAATTCCTTCTCATAGTTACTTATCTAGAAAAATACACAAAGAATATTTAGCTGCTTATTAACCTTTCATTCATTCATAAAATTTTATATAAGGTTAATTGTATCATACATCTCCAAATAAAACTTAGATTTTAAATTGGTGTTGAATTTTAAAATATTCTACCTAAATTTTCAAAGTGTTAATATCATGTCAATTAAGTCATTATAGCAGCTTAGTCATTGGCTTAGGTATTGAATGCCCACTCAAATATGATGTAGAACATATTTAAAACACGTAAATTAAATTGTAAACACACTTATGCACTTATTGCATGGATAATTTGAATCTACCATGTTAAAAATAATTCTCCTAAATTTTAATTAAAATATATATATATATTTTTAACACAAGAAATTTAAATTGTTCATGTGATAGGCACTATAATTTGATGGAGGTAGAGTAATATGACACCTAAGGTAAAAATTAAGAAGAGAAATAAGAGTAAGAATAAGATTGAATGGAATTGAAATTGAGGCATGAAATTGGAGTAAATACTCCTCTTTATATACATGAAAAAAATACTATAAGTAGGATAATAGTCCACTAAATTAGCCATCATCAACAGATTGAAATATCATTAAGTATCACTAAATAAATTTAATTAAAGTGTTTTAAATATGTTGGACCTCAAATCTGAACTAATATTTATCTTTTAATTTCTCGATTAAGTTAATAAAAAAGACGTGTTTAATAAAATATTTATAATTTAAAGATTTAATTAAAATGTTTTTGTACTTTAAAGACCAATTTAAAATCTAATATATAAAACAGACATTTGATGCAATTTAACCATATATATCATGTTAAAGGAAGCATTACTGGGAAATTTAATGGTGCAGCTTCACCCCATAATTTCAGAGCAGCTATATCATAAGCCCTTGCTGCAGATTCTTCATCATCATATCCACCTGTTACACCAAATAAAGTTTCAAAAAAGCAAATCATAAGCTCTTTATGGTTTTCTGTAACATTAGTTAAATTAGTTGGAAGGGGGTATTGAATGATACATCACTCACCTATGTAAACTGCAAGCATTGAAGAAAAAAAATAAAAAAAAAAAGAAACAGAAGGGTTAGTGATGAATAAGATGATGATAACCAAGAAAAACTAGGTAAAAACATCTATTCGGTCTCTCTCAAAAAAATTAGTGTAATTTAACCATTGTCAATTTTGAAAGTGAGTAGCTAAGAACAATTAATCACAGCATTAGTGTGTTCCATCAATTGTATATAATTTTGATAATAAATTTAGACCTAAATGTTTATATATTCTACGTAAATGTTGATAGAATTTGTAAATATTCTATACTAGATTTATTAAATAAAGATAAAATTGAGAGAATGCATAAACTTTAAGGGCTAGATTTTTTTATTATATCAATAAAAAATGTATAATTGACGGAAAAATATTAACGTTGTGATTAATTGTCTTTAATTGTTCAATTTCTAAATTTAAGGAATTAGATTACTCTAATTTTTTTAGGGATACCAATTTTCTCATTATTGAAATCGAGAAGGATCGAAGAGTTCTTATTACTAAAATAAGAAGAAGTAAAGAATGTAGAAATCCAAAACAAAAAACTAAGATACCTGTCCTTGATTTTTGTCCCTGGTCGCTATTATCCCACAAAAATGCCTCATATCGACAAGTGTATCTACATCAAAGTCGATTTCATTTATAAAATACCATGCATTACTTACATGATAGGAAGCATTGATACATATATGTGATACGAATACAATACAATATAGATATGGTAATACAAAATTTCTATAAAAGTAAAATTAAAAAAAAATATTTATTCGTAAAATTAATCGTATCCAAATTAATAATATTTAAAAAAATTTATATTATTTAGAGGGACGAATCTAAAGGAGCAAGCAAGGGTGAATCCAAACGAACAGTCAAGGTCCTAGTTCTTAGATAAAATGGGCGTATTTCAATTTTAAACCCTCTTATTGTTAAGTAATACAATTTAATCTTTTTTATAAAATTTTTAAATTTATTGAGTGTTTTTGTGTGAATGTCCTTCAAAAGGGTTATATTCTCTATTTACATGATACACTTATAGTTTATGGATGTGACGTAGTAAGTAGATCCCTATGCATGTGAACATGTACTCTATTCAAGGATTAAAACAGGTTTTCTATATGTGGGTTAACTTGTATGATGATGCGAACCCACATCATGTGAGCTCATAAAAGGACATGAACACCTCATGTGCAAGCTCAAAGTACGAACCACATAATCTACATGTCGAAACCCAATCAAGTAACCGAGTAGTGGATCGGTAATGACAAATTATCATAATAAAGTCTGACCCCTAAACATTTAAATGTTTATCTTGCCCCAACTAAAATTTCTTGGCTTCCCCCCTTGACTGTTGATGTTTTATTTCCATACAAGTGTAATTAAAGTTAATTAAGCTAAATAAAGATATGGATAGGATGAGACCTGCTTACACCTCGGTAAATTGAGCTTGTCTCACCAAAAGTCCTCGGCTCCTGTCTTACCTGACGCTTTCTCTTACAATTACTCCTATTTTCATTACTTCCACAAATGGTTCACATAACTTTTATTGCAAATGTAATAATGGTAATGCTAAAAAAAATATGGTTTCCCAATAAAGTATGAAGAAAAGAGAATAAAGTTTTTACAATTTAAAAGCCAACTTTTTAATGAAATGATTTTATTATTAAACTTCTTTTTGAAATTAACCCCTTTAAAATACTTTTTCACGACAATAGCAAATATTATTTTTTAATTCAAGTTGGAGATTTGAAATCATATCATTTGCAACCATTTTCTCTATGGCGAATGTAGGAGCAAACAGTAATGAGAGCCAAAAAAATCTCATTAAATCCTCAAAAAGTTTAGAATTTTTAATTACATTCCTCAAAATTTAATGACAAAATCTGTCATCGACTGAATGTGACCTCAACTAAAAAAATTTAAAAGGAATGAATAATGTTATACCTTGCATCTTCAGCACCTTGTTCTTGCTTCTTTGAAGTATTTCTAGGCTTCCTTTTGGATTTTTCCTTGCTTGTTTCACCTTCACCATTTGCCTCCAAAGGGATCAAAAAGTCAATCATTTCTTGCATCACATTATAAGGCAACTCAGCGGGATTTTGTATTACTGATGTGGGATCTGGAATTTGGTTCCCGAAGCTATTTCCTTCACCATTAGGACCATAATTTGGTTGTGACATATTTGGGGATACACCATTGTTTTGCAGGCATAAGTTATCTAAGCCACCATTGTCAATGGGTGCTATATTTACATCTTCAAGTTGAGGAACTAATTGAGGTGACCATGGAAAGGGTATTGGACTCAAGGGAAAATCCATGTTTTCATCAAAGTTTGGTGAAATCATAGTAATTGGTGGGTAAATTGTCCTGCAAAATATAAATAATCAGAGAGAAATTTATTAAAATATAATAAATAAATATATTAGCATATAGGTGGACTTGTTTAACTTTCCAAATAGGATGTATCAAATATATATAATAATTATTTGATATATTGAGGTAGAGTTTTATCATTTTAGAGGAAAGCCACTGTATCTATGTCTATATGTGGATGAGTGACGAAATTATAAAAATTATTTAAGAAAACAAAATCAAAAATTGAAGTGACACTATAGACTAATATGGTAATTGTAGAGTACAATATATGTTCAATAATTTTTCAATCTCCTAACAATGCCACCAAGCTTCATTTAAAATGGGGTCTTAACTTTTTTTTCTATTTTATTTAATTTTTTCTATATTTTCAAATAATTAGTCTTTTGTTGCAAATTAATATCTATACATAATCTAGGATTTGCATTATATAGAAAAAAAAAGTCAATTATGTACACAATTGAAAAAATAAGATGGTCTATGCACTTAATATATTAAAATAAATTTTAAAAAAACGATAAAAACGACAAAATAATTTAATAAAATCAAAGGTTAATATGTGTCTATCGTTCGCATGTTATGAAAACTATCATCTAGAGATCGAATGTCAGATAAACATAATAACGAACTATTTCATCCATATTAATAAAACTGTTAGATTTCAATTTTCAAATCTCAAAATTTTTAACTCTAACTTATTATTTAAAAAAATTATACTTAAAATGAAATAATTTAGATTTAAAGTGACAACAACAACAAAGGAATCTAATAAAATCAAGTGACAATCAACCTTCAAAATTAACAAAATTGAAGCAACTTGGTCACGATTTTACCTAAAGTCATGATATAAACATATACACACACATCTATAGAATACAATTGAAATCTCTCTCTTTTTCCCCCTTGGTTAAGTATATAATATATTTTATCTATATCACATTTTCCCTAATCAAAATGTGGAAGAATTCTTCATAGATTGGTGATTTTCACACAAAATTTATTTATTTTTTAAATTAAATAATGGGGCTTTAAGAAATAAAACAAAACATCCAAACTTACCTGATTATATCTTGAATGGAGATAACTTCAAAACCCAAAAATTCCCAAATTGAAATAATCTTTTGCTTTCAACATTTGAGAGCACAAAACAAGAACAAAAGAAAAGAAAAAAAAAAGGGTATAAGAACAAGTAATTTAGTGAGTGTTGTTGGGATTCCTTTTATTTGTCAACTTACGTTTCAGTTTAAGTCAAATCATGAATTACTATGTGTAAAAAAATTAATACAGTAAAAGTTGACCAATCATTTTTCTTTATTGCATTTAAAATTTTTGTACTTTTTTACCCAAAAAAGTTATTAAAAATTCTATTTGGGGTTAGTTTTTTTTAAGTATAAATATTTGGGGGGTTTGCTGACATCATTATGTAAAAATGTTGCAATAAATGTATTGCGGTATCAGTTGCATGTTTACATTTGTATGCCACTGACAAAATTCCCTTGTCTGGGACATGTAAAAGTCATGTGGGTTATTTCATTCATATCATATTTTAATACGTTACTTATTTATATTATATATTATATAAATTTGAGATTTTTATGTTTTTTTAGCATTCCATTTATTACATAATAATTAATCTAGAAACAGATAAAACAATAAAGTTTTCATGCAGCACATTTAGAGTAAAATCAAGGGTTGATACTAGAGGTAAAAGTCAATATACATTCCTTCTGCAGCCTTTGTTAAACAATCAGTTAACCTATTGCATTCATGATACACATGAGTTAAATTGGTATTCCAATCGCGTCTCAACAAATCTCGAATCACATTTATGTTTTATATTGTAGTTAGTGTTAAGATTCTTGTGATAAGTTAAGTTGCAAAAAAAAAAAGTAATAGTTGAAAGAAGAAAATATTAATGATGTAGATTGAATAAAGAGAAAGTTGTAGAGAGAAAATTTTTTGAAATTTTTATTTTAGAAAATTTTTAGAGTTTTTTTTTTATAACTTGACCCAAAAGTTTAGAGAAATTACATGGTAATTTTTGTGAAATTTTTTTTATTTGAAGCGAGCTCACATTATGCACATGTGAGCTTAAAGATAGTAGAGAATACTACTCGGTCAAAGTGTTCATCTTAGACAAATTGAAAAGGTATAATTTTAATCAAGTGTATCACAAATCTTTGATTTTTCCTCAAATCTATTTTCCGCTACGTTTTCCAAACTCAATTTGCAACAAACAATATCCTTTAATGAACAAACTAGGTAATATTTCTAATTCGTCATTTAACAAACAAACAAGCCTTTTTTTATATAGGCAATAGTAGACTTGTAATTCCTACTAGAATGATCAACCTATGCCCCTTCAAATGTCATCCAATTAAGTCTTCAAATAGGCGTGAAATAAGAAGAGATCTTTATTACTTAAACTTCTTCCAAAACAATACCTTTTTAAACATGGTAAGTAGACCATTGTTCAAAAATCTTCACTAATCATAACTCGATCAAAATCGCATACATTGCTATTTAAAATTATAAAGAAGATATAATTAAAGATGAATCAAAATGGTAATATAAATTAATCTATAATATATATATATATAAGCACAAATTTTAAAAAACTTGTGAACGGATGAAAATACCTTTTGCTTTTCATCATATTACTAAATTCACATTTAAAAAAAATAATTAATTATCGATAATTATGTTAATTAGTTATTATTATTATTATTATTGGGTTACAAAATCATCTTAAGCTTTAAGCATTTGGACTTCCTGCATAGGTCAAGCTTTGGGCTCTCCTTTGGGCCCCCTTTATTAATATTTTTCTACTATTTATTTAACTAATATGTAAATAATTTATATGATTGTTTTTTTATATTTTTTGAGGAAATTATTTGGTACATTGCGAGTAGAGCTTTTAAACTTCACAAATTAGGGTAAGGAGTTAACAAGTGTCTTCTAGGGTATAGTAAAATATTTTAAAAAAAAATTCAAATCAATTTTTTAAGACTGCTTGTGAAATAAATAAAAAAATTCACTATCAATATATTAAATATTCACTATTTTATTAACCCTTATTTTAATAGAAATTAATGCTGAGCTCATATTGACTAATATTATTTTATGTCTCTTTCTTGTTGTATGTGCTTATATTTATATTGTAATATTTATATTATTTTTATCCTTGATATTTATTTATAAAAATACCATAAGACAAAGCATGGGCCAAAATCCCCAAAAATGGACCAGGTTCTTTCAGACAAATTTGGTGGCGCAGGGGAATCAAATTGCAAGCTACAAGCTACAAGCAAATTGTTTCTTGTTTTTTTTTTTGTCTGCATGGCTCTTCAATGTAGTGAAGTTTTCAGTCAAGGCACATGCACACTTCCACCATTGCTGCCACCCAATGATATCTCCCATCTTTTTGCTTTCTTCTTTTCTTTATTCCTATCTAATAAATTGATGACAATGGCAAAACAAACTATGTTGGGTTACCTGCATCCGGTCCGATGTCTAGTTTCAAGACATTCGAATTTCAGTAAGATTTTTCCCTCAGTTTATCTATCAGTTTTGGTGTTAAATGCTTACTTAAGATTTTTCTAAACAAGTATGTGTTAATATATTTTTTTAAATAAAAAAATTATATAAAATACGTTTCAGCGCACTCGAACTCATAGTTAAAATTCAATCGGCAAGATTTTGAGATTTTAAATTAGTGTTTTAGGATTTAAGGCAAGAACAAAGACAAAAGAGTAAGTAGGCACGTCTTGGTCTCCCCAAAAATGATAGAGTTGTTATGAAATTACATGTTAGTATAATGATAAAATTGTCACTAGCGAAGCGAGGTTGGCAAGGTCTTGGCCCCTTAAAATAGAAATTTTTCTATTTAAGTCTTTTATAATTTATAAAATTTTAAATTAGTAATGATAAAATTATACTTTAGTCTCAAAAATTATATTTAAAAATTACAAAGATATAGACTATTAAAAATAGTAAAATTATATTTTTTACTATCGTAAAATATACAATTTAATTATACCCAAAAAACCTTTTTTTGACTCCACTGAAAATTACACTTTTATCCCAAATAACTTATTATTCATCTTTGGTACGTCTAAAGCAATATTTAAATTTAAAAATAAATTGTTCTTATAATTAATTATATAAATTATTAATAAAACAATAAAACTTATTATAATTTGATTATTCATCATTCCCGTGGGATTTTTCTTTTAAAATATATAAGATTTGTACAAGAATTTAATGCAAAGGACCTGATGACCTTGTCAGCCTATAAATTAAATCTTTGGGTACATTGAACCAGACCTCAAATCTTTATTTCCAAAAATATCAAACCTATATAGTCTTCCACAAATTTGGCACCCATGTCTATACTTCCAAGAAGTTCCGGTGCCAGTACCGGTACCAAACAGAAGTCGAAATCTGGACCTACAACATTTAAAACCTTCTTCGAATGTTGGCTAGTAGAACAAAACCAACACCTGCAAGACCTAGTTGCCATATCCCAAACCAGTACAGAAGAGCAAAGCTGGTGTCCTGTCCAAAAGGTATTAGACCATTACGAGCACTATTACAAAGCCAAAGCCGAATGGAGTAAACAAGACGTATTGGCCATGTTATCACCTTCATCCTGGACCAGTACATTCGAAGCTGCTTTCCTTTGGATCGGTGGTTGGCGACCAACAATGGCTTTTCACTTACTTTATTCAAAATCAGGAATTCAATTAGAAAACCAACTTTACCATCTCATCCATGGACTAGGTAAAGGTGATTTAGGTGACTTATCGCCGAGTCAACTCGTGAGAATCGATAAGTTGCAGGCAAAGACTGTTAAAGAAGAGAAAAACATAAGTGAGAAGATGGCTAAATATGAAGGAACATTGGCTGATTCGTGTATGGTTAAGTTAACTCATATGGTATCTGAAATGATGAGGAGAGGAGATGGATATGAAGAAGGTGTTGGTGTTGAAGTTGAAGTTGAAGTTGAATTAGCTATGGAATTAAAGAAAGAAAGGTTGAAGGAGATGTTGCGAAGAGCTGATGATCTTAGGTTGAAGACATTGAAAGCTTTGATTGACATCATGACACCAAGTCAAGGCGTCCATTATTTGATTGCTGCTGCTGAACTCCATCTTAGGATTCATGAATGGGGTAAAGTGAGAGATGGTAAACGATTATCGAGTTTGACTTGACTTGATTCCAGAGTTAATTAAGACTTTTGTCTCTATAGAACACCGAGGTTGGTTTTTTTTTTTTTCTTATTTAGTTGTTTGGGTTTTTTATGTTATAATATTATGGATTTAATTTTTACGTGATGTAAATTATATAATACGAATAAAATAATTAACTTTGTATGTATTAAAATAAAATTTTTGTAATTTAATCACTCGATTTTGAAGACATTTTTTTTAGTCATTAAGTATTAAATTTTTATTAACGGCTAACTATAAATGTCACATTATGTTTGCATTTTCATTTTAGTCACCCAACTTTTAAGATGTTTTTCATTTTAGTTAATCAATGGTTAAATCTCTAATGACGATTAATTGTGCACACCACATAATGTTTATACTTTCATTTTGGTCACCCAACTTTTAGGTTACTTCCATTGTAGTCACCCAAAAAATAATTCTTTTTAGTATTGATTGAGGTAAAGAAATCTAGAATTAAAGTAAAAAAGTGATAGAACTAAAAAAAAATACACAACAATTGTCAAATTGTACTTGTTTATTCCATTGCCGAAAATTCTAAAGCTGGATTTTGAATTTTTTTTTCTTAAACATTAAGATTTAAAATTAACATAGCAAATTGATTGGCATTATTAATGGATAAAAAATTTTCAACAATTTATTCAATTTATTTTGATATTTTGATAATTTTTGTATATTATTTTAATTTCTACTGTTCTTTAAATTTAATCCTTGAATTTTTTTATCCTAATCAATACTTAAAAAATATTTTTTAATGACCAAAATAAAAGTGTAAACAGGATATGACATGTACAGTTAGCCATAGTTAAAGATTTAAAACTAAAATAAAAACACCCTACAAATTAAATAACCAAATTGCAAGAATTTCATCTTAAATGACCAAAATAAAAACACCCTAAAAATTGAAATGAATCAATCTCTTTGTGCAGAAATTTGGATCAGCCCAAATCCATAAACACTCAAAACCTCATGTGTTCGTGTTCACCATTCATCCTACACATGAAAATAAAGATATGACGTACAAAATCCGACCACCCATATATTTATACGTATTTAACCATACCCATATTAGACACGTACCTCCGAATTCGAATAACATTTGCAATTTTCTTCATGCCCAAATTTATTTTCCCAAAGTGGACTTCAATAGTTTTCAAACTTAAAAGGCAACTTAAAAAGTAAAAGAAAAAAAATGCATACCACAAAGAAGAAGCATTACAAGTTGATCATATCAATGTCCATCAAACAAGCACAAATAAAAACACTTACAAACGGGAAAATATAGACTTACAATGCAAATCATGTCCCTCCCTATGATGGACTCCCAACATTTAATATCAATCAAGGGGACACTTGATGAGACAAGTAACCAACTTACATAAACCATCCACATATCTTCATCTTGACCCGGGTTGTTCTCAGATTTTATCGAGCTTCTCTGCCCGAACAACTGGGTTGGCTTTAGCAATAGCATTGCGAGCAGCAGCTCGGTAATCGAAAGGGCAGTCATGTTTGTCGGAGTAACGATGAGCTGCACAGAAGAGGTTTCCACACCTGCAGTTAAATCCTGTCAAACCAACACGTTTACAGCATTTGGTACACCTGTTAGGACCCTCTTTCATTTTCATCCCACATGAAGTCGTTCCGGATGGGTCAATGGGTAGCTCTGTTGAGACCATTTTGGTGTCGGCGTTTCCAGATTGTACATCCAAAGCAGTAGCCACGGCTGGTTCCTTACCGTTCCCAGTTGAGCTGCCATTCACGATGCTTCCGATTGATGATGCTGCAAGTTGCGCCTGTTCCTGCTTCAGGATCATCGCTTTGTGACACTTGGAGCACATATTCATGGTAGCTGCACTGCCGAAGAAGCCACAGTTGTTGATACAAAGAATGGGGCCTTCTGGGGCTTGGCACCCTGTCTCATCGTGAGACTCCATCTTCTCTAATCCCCTGCTAGGAAACTACCTTACTATGAGTAATCAGAAACAAAAGAGGAACTGAAAAGAAAAGAGTGAAAGGACCGAAACTGATTCAACTCTTCAAGGCATGCCAATTTATCTACCTAGAGGACACACATGCTAAGCAAGTCATTATCCATCATGATTCATAAATCAACATAATATCAGTCACTGTGTATAAATATCATTGCTAATTGTAGGAATCATAGGTGATGCAGATAACTCGATTATATACATTGGAGCTGTAGAGGCAAAACCTGACAATGATACCATACAATAGAGAAAAGAAAAGATGATGAAACGGAACAGGTACAAGCAGCACACGAGGATGTGTGGACATCAATGTCCCAAGAAGGTAAGGGAACGGGAATGAGAATGAACATCAAGAAGCAGCCAATACCAACAATACATCCATATGTCTAATACATAGCATCCTTAAACCAGTTTAGCAGGATAACACACTGGTATCATTGGGAAGACGGGTTTCCCATTGACCAAAAGTTCCAAACTGAACTCCCATAAACCATACACTCGCAACCATGTCCGTTGTATCTATTATATACAGCATAGATGCTGAACAATCAGAGGATAGGATATGGATTTGCTATCGGTCTACCATCAAGAATAAAAGCATCTTTGCCATTGTTAAAAGGAAATAATTCACCAAGTAATGAAAATTAGTTCATTTAAGGCATAATTAATCTAGGACTCTGACCCTATTATCTTCCCTAGTAAAAATTTCTCAAATTTGTTTTCATTTTTATGGGTAATATTAGTCTCAGAAGTAAGCATAATTAAAAGATATCAAATGATCTTAATTGAAAATTAAAATTCTTAACAAGCTAACACCAACAGCAGCTCACAATTTTATTTTATTTTTTTCACTTTAAAAATCAAAAAGAAGAAAAGAAAGTTACGGGTTCAAAAAATTCAGCAAAAACCCTAAACACCCAATTGACCCAAGAAATTTCATAATACAAATCAATTATAATCAGCCCAAAAGAAACATAAATTATCAAAATAAAAAATATTCGGAGAATTAACCCTTTTTTTGAAAAAAAAAAGAGAGGAGAAAACACTTAATTAAGAAAACCCCTTACCTGAAATCCTAATCGGCCGATCTTGTCTAACAAAATCGAACCCAGTGATCACTGTTTCATGAAAATTAAATAATAAAATTCAATTTTTAAGATAAAAATTAATAAATCATCCCTTTCTTCATATCCATTATCAACCAAACCACAAAAAATTCAAAAAAAAAAAGACAAAATAGTTAATAAAATTGGGGAAAAAGAGAAACCCATACCTTAATCGAAGAGTTTTATGTATGATAATCGGAGAAATCCAGACGAGAAAGACGATCTTTGATCGTATGATTTTTCTTTTTGGATTTTATTTTATTTTTTACTCTCTTTTTTTTTTTCTTTTATTTATAATAATACAACTTTTTTCGCTGCCAACGATAGCTTTCCACTGAGTCTTTGATGCTTGACTCACTGCCCTTGGAATCTTTTTTATTTACAGTTCTACCATTAATATTTTTATATTACGTGGCTATTTTTTATTAGGTTAGAAATTAATCCGGCCTATTGGGCCTTATTGAGTCCAAATTGGTTCAATAAGTTTTTATAATTAATTTTTAATTTTTATAAATTTATTCTTAAATCAAATATTTTTCTGAAATAAAATCATTTTTTTCTTTTATTATTTTTTATAATATTTAAATCTTAACAAAAGAAATTAATTACTTTATATTTAAATATATATAGAAATAACATTAAAAAAGTAAATTTAAAAACAAGATTATTACTTAAATTTCATTGATTTAATTAATTATCGAATATTTTAAAAAAACTCAAAAATTTATAAAAACAATTTCTCAAGCAAAATTTTAACAAGAAATTGAAAAGGTCCCCATATTCATATCTCAATTGAGCCCCAAAGTGATTACATATATAAATATAACTTATATATATATATAGTAATCAGTTTACAGTATAAATATAAAGCTCCATGTTCTTCATCTTTAACCTCCGGTTATGCATTTCTTCATCCATTTATCACCTTAGTGGAGAATGTAAGAAAACAAAGAAACAATGGAAGCCCCGACCAATGATCCAAGAACAGGCAAGGTAGCAGCAGCGACGCTGGAGTCTGGTCCAGGTGCTGGACCAGATTCAGGAGAGGAGATAGGCCCAGGCCCAGTACCACTTGCGGAAGGTGAAGTAGCTGGTGCACTGGCGGCCATGACGGCGCTCATTGAGGCAGCGGCAACAATGATGGCGGTGGAGATCTTCTTCATGTCCATGGTGCTATGAAGGGATTATTAAACGTAAAGGAAATGAAAGAGACCTGCTTTTATTTAAAGGCGAATGGGGTTTCCCCGGCGATTGTTGTTATTTGCTTTGTTGTTGCAGGTCTGAAGAAAAAGGATGGTGGGGAAGGTGATTTTATAGGTGAAATTTCATGGCTATTTTTAGTGGCGGTTTTCGTTTTCGTCGGCAAAAAGAACTTGCAAACTTTTGAATTTGTTTTTTTAAATGATTTGACTGGGTTTTTAGATGAGAAGTTTTAAATTTTAAATTGAAAAGATAAACTTTTATTTTCTTTTACTTTTAATTATTTAAATTATAAAAATTTTAAAATGTTTTTTATTTGAATTTTAATTTCCCTTTAATTATTAAATCATGTGTATCATTTATTTGATTTATTGATTTTTTTTAAATATCATTTGAGAACAGAGTTTCTTAATCTCATAAAATTATATATCGTACTAAATTTTCTTTCTAAAACAATACCAAAAATTATGAGGGAACACCAGAAAATTATAAGTACTAAAGTTTATGAGGAAATATCAAAAATTATGAGTAAGTACCAAAAAATACGAGGAAATATAAAAAAATCTTGAAAAGTATCAAAAAAATATGAGGAAATACCGAAAATTATAAGGAAGAATAAAAAATTAGGAGGAAATAGCAAAAACAATGAGTGAATACCAAATAAATCCGATGGAGTACCAAAAAATCATAAGAATGTATCAAAAATTACGAAGGAATACCAAAAGAAATTAGGAGAGACCAAAAATTGTAAGGGATGTCAATTTTTGGTTCGTCTTAAAATTATTTATTTATTCATATTTTTTAAAAAGTATCATGAAATATTGTTTATTTAGTACCAAATTTTAGCATTAAAAATTATAATTTAACAGTTATAATTTTTTTCGTTACAAAATCTCATTAAAATTATTTATTATTTAAAAATAATATTTTTTATTTAATCAAAAATTATATCTCATCAAAATCTTCTTTTTGAAAAAATACCAAAAATTATAAAAAATGACCTAAAAATATGAGGGAATACAACAACTTATGAGGAAATATAAAAAAATTGAGGAAACACAAAAAAATATGAAGGAATACCAATAAATATAAAATAGTACCAAAAAATAAGATGGGATACCAATTTTTATTCGTCTTAGTAAATTTTTTTTATTTATTTTATTTTATTAAAATTGTACTTTAATCCCTCGTAAAAGAGAATGATAAGATTTAAATCCATATCATCTAGGTATTAAATAAAAGCTCTAACCACTACTCGAAGCAAGTCTTAACCCTATAAATGTCATTTTGAGCTAGTTTTAACATTAATATAAAGATCAATAACATTTCGAACTAAACTCTAATATAATGTTCTTCGTCGCACGTACCGAAAACATTTGAGAGATTAGAGAGCCACATAGCATTCATATTTATGTTTTTAAAACATTATACTTAAATATTTTAATATTAATGATATATATTTTTATGAGTTTTATTTAATTTATAGAATTAGAACTCTACTTTATTTATATGTTGTTTGTGGTTATTCGAATCTATTAATTATAATAAATTTAATAATGAAATTTAATTTCTTTACGAGAAGAAAATTCACTTCATCTGCGTGAATTTGTTGATATTTTGCTCTCATGATATTGAACACATAAACATGAAATATTCATCAAAGCTCCATTTTATTCATTTCCAATATTTTCAATATTCATCGCATGGTGTTTTTACTTTCATAAATTTAGATGATTACAGGAAGTAAGAAACCAAAGAAACAAGGGAAGCCCCAACCAAGGATCCAAGAACAGGCAAGGTGGCGGCAGCGACGCTGGAATCCGGTCCCGGTGCTGCAGCAGAGGAAAGAGAGGAGCTAGGTCCAGAACCACCTGCGGAAGGGGCAGGAGCTGGGACATCGGCGGCCATGACGACGCTCATTGAAGCGGCAGCTACAATGATGGCGGTGGAGAACTTCTTCATGTCCATGGCGTATAAAGGGATTATTAAACGCACCGGAAATGAAAGAGACCTGCGTTTAATTACTGGTGAATGGGAAGCCGCCGGTGATTATTATTTGCTTTGTTATTGCAGGTCTGAAGAACAATGATGGTGGGGGAGGTGATTTATAGGTGAAAATTAATGGCTATTTTTAGTGATGACATTCAAAAGGATAATTACGTGTTTGGTTTTTGCATGGTTTGCGGGATAGACATGCATTTTTAAAAACGATTTTGACAGGGTTTTACGTAAGGGATTTTAAATTTTAAGATTATATGATAATGATTTTTTTTATTTAAATTTAATTAAATTATGTATTTTCACTTTTTTTTAAATCACAAAACTTTAATTAGAGTTGGATATATTAATTTTGATAAATTATTTTATGGACCCTTTCTATTCCATTACATAATCCCGTCCAATAAAAAAGGGACACATCATTTTTAATTTGAAAATTTAATCCAAATGTACATATAATGTGAAATATGTATATATATGTTCTCTCTTTTAATTGGACGAGACTATAAATATTATGGTAAAAAGGTACACAAAATAAATTCTCATTAATTCCATACATTTTTTATTCATTAACTTTGAATGATGTTTTTAATGGCTTATTGGCACAATAAGTCCTCAAACTTTTCCTAAGAAATCAATTAAGCCCCTCCATTGCACCTAATTGAGCCCTTGAACTAACAATTTTGACCGACAATATCATTTGACCAATGTTGACTGTTAGAAACTAGCAAACAAAAACCACAAAAAAAAGCACATAATGAATTTGGATAAATTGTTGTCCAAGTTTATTTGAATATAGTGTTCAAATTCATTCTAAAATTATAAAAAAATAGATAAATCTTAAAATTATACATGAACTTTGATTCAATGTGCAATTTGATACATGAACTTTGATTTGATGCAGTTATATACATGAATCTTTGATTGTGGTTCAAATGTAGATATGAAATTTTAATTTTGATTCAATCATACATATTTTAAAAAATAAATACATAAATTTATTTTTATATTAGATAAATATAATTATTTGTGTATGCAATATATAAACATAAAATGATATTATGTCAATAATTGTGTTAATAATTAGTGAGAATTTGATCAAATCAAAATTTTATATATAAAATTGCACAAAATCAAAGTTTATGTATAAAATTACATATTAAACCAAAATTCATATATAATTTTGAGATTTATCTCTATAAAAAACATAAAAGTATACAAAATCATTAAGATAATAAAAATCTAAAATTTATAAAAATTTATTAGAAATTAATTAAAAACCATAAAATTTATGATTTATGGTTTTTATATTTTTTAATAAAATTTTAGAAGTTAATTATTATAAATTAATCAAATTTAATATTGCAAAAATAATAATTGGATGTCCTCATTATGTATAAAATTAGATTCATCAAACCTAAATCTTAAAAAAAATATAATCTGAAAATATAAAAATAAATACCGAGGACTTTTTTATTAATTTTATTCCTGCACCATGTGCCAATAGTCCTCCTACCATTATTTTAAAAATCATAAATTATTTATTTTTAAAATAATGTCAGATACTTGTACCAAGCTAAAAATACCTTATATTAGTACAACTTTAATAAAATAAATAAATTAAATTTTCCATAGTTCCATAGATTTTATATTATTTAGGGATAATATCATATATGATACCTATACTTTGATAAAATGTTTAATGTGATACTTGTATTTTAAAAATGTCCAATGTGGTTCCTAAACTATTAATTTATATCTAATGTGATATCTGAACTATCAATTTGTGTGTGTTTTTATACGAGACCCGGAGGGCCATGGCCCCCTAAAATGGTAAGCTTTCAATTTAAGCCTTTTATAATTTATAAAATTTTAAATTAGTAATGGTAAAATTATATTTTGACCCCTGAAAATGATAAAATTATGATTTAATTCAAATTTTAAGTGATGTTTAAATATCAATTATTTAGAAAATTTTGAGAAAATATTAATTAATTTCATTAATCATATTTGTTATATAACTTTTAAACTTATTATAAATAGTTTATTTATAGAATATTGTAAGTAATAAAAATTGAAATATTATTATTATTCCAAAAAAATAGGAAACAAGAAATATTGATCAAAGCTCCATATATTAATTTTCAATATTCATCGCATATATTCTTTTACTTTAATACATTTATCAGCTTACTGGAGAATGTAAGAAAACAAAGAAACAATGGAAGCCCCAACCAATGATCCAAGAACAGGCAAAGTGGCGGCAGCGACGCTGGAATCCGGGCCAGCTGCTGGGGCGAAAGCGGGAGAGGAGCTAGGGCTAGAACCACCTGCGGAAGGGGAAGCAGCAGGTGCATCTGCGGCCATGACGGCGCTCATTGAGGCGGCAGCAACAATGATGGCGGTGGAGACCTTCTTCATGTCCATGGCGTATAAAGGGATTATTAAACGCACCGGAAATGAATGAGACCTGCGTTTAATAACTGGCGAATGGGGATCCGCCGGTGATTGTTATTATTTGCTTTGTTATTGCAGGTCTGAAGAAAAAGGGTGGTGGGGAAGGTCATTTTGTAGGCGGAAATTCATGGCTATTTTTAGTCACGGTTTTCGTATTCGTCGGCAAAAATTAAACTATTTTACGTGTTTGGTTTTGCATGGTTTGTGCAAAACTTTGAATACCGTTTTAACGATTTGATAGGGTCTCTCTGATAAGAGATTTTAAATTTTAAATTTAAAAGATAAAACTTATTTTATTTTAAAATTAATTATGAAACTATACCAATTAATTGTTTAAACTCAATATTAATTCAATTAGAAAATATTTTATATAATTATAGAAAAACATGATAAAATTTTAAGATTTGGGTGAAAATTTTATGTAAAAAATATTTATTAAAATTTATATAATTATAAAAAAATATTATATAAGAACTTTTTGATTAAAATGGTAAAGAATGGGCATAGTTAGAGGGACTGGTCGGGGCCAGTCCCCTAAAATGAATTTTTTTTATCTAAATTTTTTAAAATTTTAAATTAGTAAAGGTAAAATTATACTTTGACCCTCTTAAAATTTATAAAATTTTAATTTAATCCTTTAAAAATTATAAAAATATAGGTTATTCAAACGGTGAAATTATATTTTTACTATAATAAAAATTAAAATTTAATTTCGCCTCCTTAAAAAAATTTCTGCCTTCGCTTTTGTGGCAAAGTTAAAAAATTTAAATATAATAATTTTTTAGTCATTTATCAACAGAATTAATGTCGAATTATTTTGTGACGTTAATTCAACTAAAGATTTTGAAGTATAGATTTGAATTAAAAGAAAGGATAATTGAATATTCTTACTTCAATTTTTTTTACCTTAATTTTTAAAGATATAAAATGAGACTTTTTTAATATAATATTTAATTTTAATCATAATTCTTTAAATTCTTAAATAAGTTGAAAATGCATGTTTAAACATGCTCAAATCTATGCCTTTTTAATTGTTACAGTGACAATAATGTCAACTGAACTAAAATTTAATAAAAAAATTTAAAGGGATAAAAGGCTATTATTTAGGTTTTAACATAAATTACTGTTTTTATTATTGTTTATCTAAAAATGTGTTAATTACAAATCCTAATTATATAGAAAATAATTAGTTTTATTATTCGGTGATACACGATTTTGATTGTATGTATCAATTAAAATATATTATAAATAAATTTTGTATGAACTTTTAGGTGGAAAACTAAAGTTATTTTTTAATGGTTTTATAGAGTTTTTTTTATCCTTAAATAGGGGGACTATTATAAAGATTTTTATTCTTAAAATGTATTAATTTATTTATTAATATTTTTAAATTCTACATATTATCGTTCAAAATAGTATATATATTTTTATTTGGTGTCTCAGAACTTTGAAATTTCTTAAATACTTTATATAATTTAAATGTTGATCCCTTTTTACTCTATTTTTGTAAAGTATTTAGTTTGGAATTATAAAATTTGGTAATACTTTTACTCTAAGCCTCATTCATTAATATTAATTTAAGTCTTTATATTTACTATTTAATCAATCAAATAACTATTCTACCTATACAACATGATCTTTCACTATTTAGGCAGGCTCAAAACTTAATTTGTACTTAATAAATCTCATTATTTTTTAATAGTAAAATAGACCACAAAATTAACATGAGTCAATTCAAAAAATTTTAAAGTTTCGAAAGTAAAAAAGAAAATACAATTATAAAGCATGTATAAATTTATGTCCTGTCAACTATAATACAAAATTCAACAAATTACAACTATAAAACAAATACAAATATATTTAAACACCTTTAATTCGTCCCCTCTTTGTCATCGTTCCTATCTTCACCTTCTTTAATGGTAAAGGATTCACAAGAAGCTTACAATCTTTCCTAAAATGGGTTCATACTCTACAAAATTCATTAAATATACGATAAAATTATAATTTAACCCTAAAATTACTAAATTTTTAATTTAATAATTTTAAAAGCTGTATAAATATAATTAAATATATATATTTTAATTCTCATAAAAAATATATATTTCAATCTCGATTTTTCTAAAAAAAAATTCAATTTAGTAATCCTTTGTTATTTTCATGTTATTCATTGTTATCAGTTCAATAAATCGAAAAGTAAAACATAACCACAAAATATTATTCAAAGCTCCATTTTATTCAATTTTTTTCAATATTCGTCACATGTTTCTTTCAATAAAATAAAATAAAATATTCGTTGACATGTTGATTTTTCATACATGTAGCTTACTGCAGCATGTAAGAAAACAAAGAAACAATGGAAGCCCCAACCAATGATCCAAGAACAGGCAAGGTTGCGGCAGCCACGCTGGAATCGGCTCCTGGTGCTACGGCGGAAGCAGGAGAGGAGCTAGGACTAGAACCACCGGCTGAAGGGGAAGGAGCAGGTGCACCGGCAGCCATGACGGCGCTTATTGAGGCGGCAGCAACAATGATGGCGGTGGAGACCTTCTTCATGTCCATGTCGTATAAAGTGATTATTAAACGCTCCGGAAATGAGCGGGACCTGCGTTTAATTACCGGTGAATGGGGATCCGCCCGTGATTGTTATTATTTGCTTTGTTATTGCAGGTCTGAAGAACAATGATGGTGGCGAGGATCATTTATAGGTGAAAATTCATGGCTATTTTTAGTGACGAAATTTTTTTATAAAAAATTACGTGTTTGGTTTTTGCATGGCTTGCGGGATAGACATGGAAATTTTTTAATATTTTTTTAACGATTATGACTGGTTTTTAGATATGGAGATATTTAATGAATTACAGGTTAAATTTTTTTTTTTAAACTTTACAGGTTAATTATTTTTTGGTAACAAGAAAAGGATTAAAAAATTAACAAGAAATAACAGGCTTTGAACATGCAAACATGCTATCCATCCTTACAAGATGACTGACCAAAGAGGGGGCATTATAATATATTTGTATACCAACCGACACTTCTTTCATCGTATCAGCCAATGAGTATGCAACGGAGTCTACTTCTTTTGGAATTTGCTTGAAGATAACATTCAAATCACGACTTATTAACTCTCGAATTCTAAGAACCAAATCTTTTTGAACACACCCTCTCAATTCGCCTGTGGTCTCTTTAAAGGCAAGTGCACAACCTGTTTCCACTAAGATATCTCGTCATTGGGCATCCTATGCCATAATAAGCCCATTATAGATCGCCTAAAGCTCTGCTTGCTAAACACCACATTTACCAATATTTCTACCTACTTCACGAATTCAATTGCCAAATTCATCTCTCGCCACTGCTGCCGAAGCTACCAAACCCGATACTAGATCACGAGCCCCGTCATTATTTAGTTTAATGGTACCTATTGGAGGAGGGATCCATCGGCTACACCTAGTTTGTCTTTTGGTACAATCATCCGGTCTTCCAGTTGTGCACTTAAAGCTTTAAGCTAATTCCATGAAGAGTGAAGGATAAAATCTTTACTAAACGGAACATCCTGGAACACATGCTAACATCTTTATTTCCATATCTTCCAATAGAGTATACCAAACAGGGACTTCCAATCAAGCTCATGAAAAATTAAGCCAAATACATTTCTCAAGTTAACCCTTAGCCAGTCCTTTAGCGAGTAAGAGAAGAAATGATACATTAATCTCGGATGAATGGCCTGCTCCCAAATATCTCTTACCCTACAACAATCCCTTAAGGAATGAAGAATAGATTCATTTACACATCCGCAAAGCTTACAACAAGAAGAATCTGACATACCTCTTCTGTAATGTTCCGCATTAGTTAATAAGCGTTCCTTGAAAACCAATCAAAGAAAATACTCTTACATGTTGTGGTCCTACAAAAGACCACACGAGTTTCCAACTATCTTCAGAAGGATTCAAGGCATCTTTACTGAGAAAATTATAGGCAGACTTAACTAATAAACTCCCACTAGAAGGCCATTGTGATATCATTGAATTGAGACCAACTAGGCAATTAGGAACTGGAATACCTGCAATGTAGGATAAAATAATATCATCTAAGAAACATCTTAGGTACTGCCAGTTCCAATCCCCATCCATCGACACCATCTCCCTAGGAGAAATGGATTCATCAATAAACGAGATTTTGTGGAAAAAATTAATCAAAGGTCCAACCCCAACGACCCAATTATCAGTCCAAAATTTGATACAATTACCATCACCCACAGACCATGCAACACATTTGCGCAAAAGTGGCCAAATCTTCGCAAGTGATCTCCAAAGAAAGGAACAACAATTCTTTGTAATGTCAACAGGGAAATCATCAATTATTTGGTATTTAGCTCTCAAGAAAAGAACATATAAAGCCTTTTTACATGTAAGGAAGTTAAACTTCAACTTGAGCAGAAGTCAGTATACCTTACAGTTTTGGCATGGCCTATTACACGGCTTGGCACACGGGCGTGTGTGGCCACTTCGAAGGGCACACGGGCTAAACACATGGGCGTGTGGTTGGCTGTGTGACCCAAGTCAGTATGTATACCTTGTTTTCAGACGGCTTGAGACACAGGCGTGCCTGGAGCCGTGTGAGGCACACGGCCTGTTCACACGGGCGTGTGACCCCTGTATGTTTGAAAATTTTCTAAGTTTCCAAAATTTTTGTATGATATCGGTTTAGTCTCGAACCACTTCTAAAGCCTGTTTAAGGCCTCGTAGGCCTTTATAAGGGACTATGTGGTTGTATTACATGATGTATGAGAATGAATGCTTAATGTTGTAAATGTATGTTATATATTGTGTATTGATCGGTAATACTTCTTAACTCTATTCCGGCAACAAATACGGGTTAAGGGTGTTACATTAGTCATAGAAATGAGAATAGGCCTATGATCTGACTTCAATCGCGGAAGGTGAAATAGTAAGGCATCAAAAAAGGTACGACACCACCCACCATTACTAATAACCCGATCCAATCGAATATGTTTTAATATTGAATGATAATGAATTTTTATTTAAATTTAATTAAATTATTTGAATATGTTTTAATTTTTTCATTATTATTTTTAAAATCATAAAATTTTATTTGGACAGATATGATTTTTTTTACAAAACAGGTTGTGAGGTGGAATTAAGGTGTATTAATTTCATAGATTTTATATTTATTTATTTTGAATGGATTTTTTTAGATAAAAAGCTTATATTTATTTATTTTGAATGGATTTTTTTAGATAAAAAGCTTAATGGTAAAGTAAAGTGAGGCGATTCTAATCATTTTTATGTAAATATTACATAATAAGATGTACTAAAAAAATATTAAGTACTATGATAAATGTAGATTTATTCATGGAAAGGACTATTCGGCCCGGTCCAAAGGCCCAACTAAAAAATAAAAAGGTTTGGGTAAAAATATAGATTCAAAAAATGGACTTAGTAATATATATATATACACACGTAATTCTGCATTGACAATAATGTCTATACCAATAGAGCTAAGAGTCAATCGGCTAATACCATAAATTTTATATTTATTAATTTTGAGTAGATATTTTTTCAAACTAAAACCATAATGCTAAAGTAAAGCGAGATGATTCTGATCATTTATATGTAAATATTATATTTATATGCAAATATTATATAATAAGATGTACTAAAAAATATTATATACTATGATAAATGGTCGGATGGTAAGTTTTTGTTGAGATGAATATAAGACTATAAAGGTAAAATTATTAGTTAAGCTCCTGTACATAGGGGAAGATTGCATTTCGGCCCCTTTATTGAAAAAAAATGAGCTAATTAGTCTTTATATATTTTGAAATATACAAATTAACTCATCTGTTAAAGTTTATCTCTTAAATAATGATGTGAAAACTGATTCGTATTGCCCAATCATGTCACGATCAATCGCTTTGATGCATAATGGGATTCAATTTCATCACACCGAGGCCTTACTTTTTCACCAGAGGATTACAAACTCCATTGACTTTCATTTTTTCCTTTTGTATCTAGACTTGATCATGGGTTGAGCCATTCTGTCCAACTCAAAGGCAAGTCCAAAAAGTAAGAATATTTAGTGGTAGGGAAAGAGGCTAGCAATGGCCTTACACCCTATCCTAATATGGATTTCAAACTCTTCAAAATTCATAAAAGCACAAGTTAGACATATATGATAAAGTTATTGTTGACACCATTTTTTGGATGAAAACGGGGTCGACTTGGATTTAAAAAAAGAATGAAAACGGGAGTCGCCACCAATCCTTTTTTGACGAGGTGTGATCGGGTCACCTCAAAAAGTGGTTGTTTTTAATAAATGATTTAATTTTATTAAAACAACGATTTTGGTCTACGAAATTCAGAAAAATGAGTTCGGGAGCCGGTTACGCACGAGGAAGGATTAGCACCCTCGATACGCCCAAAATTGGTACCTAGTTGATTAATTAGTGTCTTAGTGTCGAAAATTGAAAATTTGAAGAGTTTTAAAAAATGCGATCCTTAAAAGAAAATCTGATATCGTGAATTGAAACATAAGATTCTCTTGCTCCGAAGGAATATCACATCCAGCACGTTAGGACACGATACTCTAACCATCGAAACCAAGATCACCTTATAGTTTAATGAAACCATACTTTGAAGCTTTAAGAGGATATTTGGCTATTTAGTCAAACGAGAAATCGAAACCCAGCACGTTAGGGCACGTTTTCTCGAGTTTCCAAACGCGAAATATTGCCTTATTTAGAAAAATTTTCCTTTTGGTGTTTAGTGTCGATGCTTGACAAAACAATAACGAATACAACAAGGTGAGCAAAGTAAAATGAGTAACAACAATGCAATAGGCAAAATGAAATGACGAGGCGATTACATAAACAAAGCATACAACTAAATAAATAGAACTAACATTTTAGAAAAAAGCACTAGTGTACATGGATAAATAAACATACACCAAATAACAATGATGACAATAAATACAATTATGTAAAAAATATATATATATATATGCATGTATAATTTAAAGCCATAAAATAAGAAATATATAAATTACAGAATATGAAAACATAGATAAGTATGTACATATATATAAAATCGGTAAATATTATAAAAAATGTAAATGTGTATTTATATATTTACAAATCGTGATTATACAAAATATATGTATGTGAATTATAAAATATGTGAAATATACGAAAAGCATTTTTAAGAGTATAAAATATATAAGTATGTATATGATGTAAAATATGCATAAATATATGTAAGTATATAAGAATTATGAAATGTGAAAAAATATATTTAAGTATGTATAAGTACGTATATATACATATTATAAATATATAAATATATAACAAAGCATAAACTAACAATAATAATAATAATAATAATAATAACATTGGAATATAAAAGAAACATACATAAAATTAATAAAATATTAAAATAAAGTGAAATGAAAAATATTAAATACAAAAAAAATATATGTGTATACACATACGTAATAAAAATATACACTAGCACATAATTATAATAATAGTAATACTAATAATACTAATAATATTAAAATAATAAGGGTATTTGATAAAGATACAAAAATAAACGAAAAAAAGGATTAAAATCGAATTAAAAACAAAGTTGTAGGGCCAATTTAAAATGAAAACAAAGGAAAGGGACTTAATTGTAACGCGCGTGCAACTTGGAGGGTCAAAAGCGCAATAAACCCAAGTATTAAAACGCTGCGCAGCATGGGGGACCAGAATGAATTCGGGGTGAAATCATGGAGCCAAATTAAAAATAAAGAAAAAGCTTGATTGTAAACTCCCGAAAAAGCGGAAGGGCTAAAAGCGCAATTAGCCCTTTCAAAGAAAAAACACGCGGATCCTCCCTGGTGCGGGTCGGGTCGACCCGACCCGCGTTCAAAACGACGTCGTTTTATTTGTTTAAACTGGGGGTCCAAAACGGTGCGTTTTGACCCCCTATAAAAGTCAAAAAAATTTCAAAAAAAAAACATTTGTAGAGCTGAAAGGAAAAAAAAAGAAAAGGGAGAGAGGAGAGGGGAGCTCGGAGTGTTTTCTAAAATACCCGAAAACAAACAAAAAAAAAACCCCCCGGTATCCGTTCTTCATTTCGGGTTTTATAACCCATTTTTACATCCTTTTTCTATTATTCTATCATGTTTTTTGTCTTGATCTTGCAGGGTATGGAGGTGCTGGTAGTGGAGGAGGAGCAGGTGGCCGACATGGTGGCATGGAGAGCTGGGCGTGGCAGACGAGGAGGCCACGCGAGGCATGCGGCGCTAGGGTTTGGGGGCATCTTTCTGCCGAAAATGTTAATGCTGTCCGGGCTGGGTTTTAATTTTTGTTTCGGGCCATGGGCTACATTGGGCTTGTTATTTTCCTTTGTAATTGGACTGTTGTTTATATTGTTTTAATATTCGGGCCTGGGCATAAAATTGGGCCTTACAGCTGCCCCTCTTTGCTTGTTATCGTGTAACGAGAACAGAGCAAAGACTAAGAAAGGCCAATTTTGCCCGGGCTCGTCGAGTTTTGACTTCTTTTGGTGCTTCCTTTCTTCAAGTAACCTCATTCTAGTCCACTGCGTCTTATGATTCTTCGATCTGCTCTACTGCAACTTCAGATACGCCTTGTAGCTTCAATCTACTCTGCTACGATTCTATGGGGATGAGATTTGTGTTTTTAGTCTGCTCCACTACTATTTAGGGAGATAAGACTGTGGTTTCGTCTGCTCCGCTACTGCTTAGGGAGATAAGACTGTAATCTCCGATCTATTCCACTGTCAAATGCAGGGAGATAGAGTTATCAGCTTCAATGTGCTCCACTGTAGTCATAGGGAGGTAAAATCTGCCATCTTTGATCTTCAATCCATTCCACTGTCAAATGCAGGGAGATAGAGTTATCGGCTTCAATGTACTCCACTGTAGTCAGGGAGGTAAAATCTGCCATCTTTGATCTTCAATCTATTCCACTGCCAAATACAGGGAGATAGAGTTATCGGCTTCAATGTACTCCACTGTAGTCAGGGAGGTAAAATCTGCCATCTTCGATCTGCTTCGCTGTCAACTACAGGAAGGCAAGATCTACAATCTTCGATCTACTTCACGCCAATACATGAAGATAAGATCTGCTTTCTTCGATCTACTTCGCCACCAGTATGGGAAGACAAGATCTGCATCGTCGATCCACTTCCTACCGATATAGGAAGACAGGACCTGCTATCTTCGATCTACTTCACGCCAATACATGAAGACAAGATCTGCTTTCTTCGATCTACTTCGCCACCAGTATGGGAAGACAAGATCTGCATCTTCGATCCACTTCCTACCAATATAGGAAGATAGGATCTGCTACCTTCGATCTACTTCACGCCAATACATGAAGATAAGATCTGTTTTCTGCGATTTACTTCGCCACCAATATGGGAAGACAAGATCTGCATCTTCGATCCACTTCCTACCAATATAGGAAGATAGGATCTGCTACCTTCGATCTACTTCACGCCAATACATGAAGATAAGATCTGTTTTCTGCGATCTACTTCACCACCAATATGGGAAGACAAGATCTGCATATTCGATCCACTTCCTACCAATATAGGAAGATAGGACCTATTTACGCCTAGTGTTTAGGATGACATGATCAGAATGAATCAAATGCTCCTAATTAGATGTGTATGTATTATATTTGTAGAATGTCATGAGAATGATCCATTTTTAATGCTTAGGTTGTCATTCCTCATTGTTCATCAAGGTTCTATCACTGATGCCTTCTTGTTCAGCCAGTACCTTTGACAGAAAACCTAAAGAAATAGATGCAATTTAGACTATTCTTCCTCCAATGCTTCTAACCCTTAAGTTTGGTCAGCTCTAAACAATAGTCCTGTTTCAGGTCCTCGTGTTATTTAGAAACTTTCAGAGTAATATGCAGAACTCCTTCTGCATGTGTATTGTCAATCCATTAATCGTTATTTCAAAGAAAAATGCTTGAAAGATTATCAAAATGGACAAAATAAAATTTTGCTGAGAGCAAAGCTCGAAATGAATAAATCAATCAAGATAGCAAACTTTGCTGAGATATGATGAAAAAGATTATCACAATGAATAAGATGGAATTTTATTGAGAGCAGAGCTCTAAATGAACAAATAGCAAATTTTGCTAAGATGTAAATAAGATAAAAAAAACAGGTGCCCCAGATATCGCAGCATGAGCTCCTCTGCACAAACTCTGTGTTTAGAAATCCTAAAAGACTTTGTTGATGCCCCAAGATGTAGCATCTCTCCTTCTTGTTAATTCGGAGAAGACAAAACTACTCTATGCCTCAACTTTGATCGAAAATTCGAATTGCCCATTCCTGGGTTTTCAATTCAAAGCCCCTTTGGTCTCAAGGTGCCCTTTGCGGGTTTTCGCCTTGGCCTCTCCCTTTTTTTTTTTTTTTTTTTTTAGGTAAAGTACCTCTTCACTGAATCCGAATTCACAGGATTGGGCAAGCTTTTGCCATCCATCCCAGTTAAAATTAATGCCCCTCCTGAAAAGGCCTTTTTTACTACATAAGGTCCCTCCCAGTTTGGCATCCACTTTCCTCTGAAGTCTTTTTGTATGGGAAGGATCTTCTTCAGTACCAAGTCCCCTTCATGGAAGTTTCTAGGACGAACTTTCTTATTGTAAGCTCGCATCATTCGTTTCTGGTACATTTGACCATGACGGATAGCTCTTAACCTCCTTTCTTCAATCAAGTTCAGCTAATCATATCGGGCTTGGACCCATTCTGCTTCGTCTAACTTTAGTTCTGAAAAAACTCGGAGAGAGGGAATTTCAACCTCAATTGGTAGCACTGCCTCCATTCCATAAACCAAAGAGAATGGTGTTGCCCCGGTAGAAGTCCTGACAGACGTTCGATAAGCATAGAGGGCGAATGGCAACTTCTCGTGCCAATCTCTATAGGTCTCAGTCATTTTCCCCACAATCTTTTTGATATTTTTATTGGCTGCCTCCACCGCACCATTCATCTTCGGACGATATGGCGATGATTTGTGGTGCTTGATCTTGAATTGATTACAAACCTCTGCTATCGTGCTATTATTCAAATTTAATGCGTTGTCTGATATGATCCTTTCGGGCATTCCATATCGACATATGATTTCCTTCTTTAAAAACTTGCTGACAGCTGTCTTTGTGACGTTGGCGTAAGAAGTAGCCTCTACCCACTTAGTAAAGTAGTCAATCACTGCAAAAATGAAACGATGTCCGTTTGAAGCCTTTGACGATATTGGCCCAATGACGTCCATGCCCCACATGGAGAAAGGCCATGGGGAAGTCATGACGTGAAGAGGTGATGGAGGCACATGAATTTTGTCTCCGTAAATCTGGCATTTATGGCACTTCTTAGCATACTTGATGTAGTCTCCTTCCATGGTAGACCAATAATATCCAAATCTCATGATCTGTCTGGCCATTGTGAAACCGTTAGCGTGTGTTCCACAAATACCATCATGGACTTCTTCCAAGATCTGCTTGGCCTCCACAGCGTCTACACATCTTAACAACACCTGATCTTTTCCTCTTTTGTACAGGATTTCTCCATCTAAGACGTAACCACTGGCCAGCCTCCTCAACATTCTCTTGTCATTCTCAGTTGCTTGGTTTGGGTATTCACAATTTTTCACGTATCGCAATATGTCCTGATACCAAGGGTTGTCGTCCTTTTCTTCTTCCTCGACAATATTACAACAGTGGGCTGGAGCATCATAAATGCTCATTTGGATAGGCTTCACATCCTCTGGTCTATTTACTTTGATCATGGAAGCCAATGTAGCTAAAGCGTCGGCCATCTGATTCTCGTCTCGTGGAAGATAACAAAAAGTGATGTCGTCAAACTCCTCAATCAATTCTAGGACTATCCTTCGGTAACTAATCAACTTAGGGTCTCTTGTTTCCCATTCGCCTTTGAGCTGATAAATTACCAATGCCGAATCCCCATATACCTCAAGTACCTTGATTTTGCGTTCCATAGCCGCGCGGATTCCCATGATACATGCTTCATATTCCGCCATGTTATTTGTGCAATCAAAATCTAGTTTACAGGTGAAAGGATAATGATCACCGTTTGGAGATACCAAGACTGCCCCAATCCCGTTGCCCATGGCATTTGAGGCTCCGTCAAAATTTAATTTCCAAGTATTGCCTTCTTGTGTGCTCGCTTCAGTAGTTGCCACATACATCAGATCCTCATTTGGGAAGTCAAAGTTCAAAGGCTCATAATCGTCCAGGGCTCTACTTGCTAGAAAATCTGCTATCGCGCTCCCTTTTACAGCCTTTTGATTCACATAGGTTATGTCAAATTCAGATAGTAGAATTTGCCATCGGGCCATCCTTCCGTTTAGAGCAGTTGACTCCATCATGTATTTCAGAGGGTCTAACTTTGAGATTAACCAAGTCGTATGGTACAACATGTATTGTCTCAATCTCCGAGTAGTCCAAACCAATGCGCAACATAATTTTTCAATTGGCGAATATCTCATTTCGCATTCAGTGAACTTCTTACTGAGATAATAGATCGCTCTTTCTTTTCGTCCTGACTCATCATGTTGGCCGAGCACGCACCCCATGGAATTCTCAAATACTGCCAAGTATAGTATCAGTGGTTTGTCAGGGCAAGGTGGCATCAGTACTGGGGCGTTGGACAAGTAATGTTTAACTCTTTCGAAAGTTTCCTGGCACTTCTCATCCCATACACCTGGATTGTGTTTCCTAAGAAGACGGAATATGGGGTCACATTTCTCAGTTAATTGTGAAATGAATCGAGCGATGTAATTTAGTCTTCCTAGAAACCCCGAACTTCTTTTTGAGTACTTGGCGGAGGTAATTCTTGTATGGCCTTAACTTTGTCTGGGTCAATTTCAATTCCCTTTTCGCTGACTAAGAATCCTAGCAGTTTTCCTGATCTAGCCCCGAAAGTACACTTGGCTGGGTTAAGTTTTAGCTGGAACTTCCTTAACCTCAGAAACAGTTTTCTCAGAACTTGCACGTGTTCCCTTTCTGTTCTGGATTTTGCGATCATGTCATCAACATAAACTTCTATCTCTTTATGCATCATATCATGGAATAATGCTACCATGGCTCTCTGATACGTTGCTCCCGCATTTTTCAATCCAAAAGGCATCACTTTATAACAAAACGTCCCCCACATCGTTATGAATGTGGTCTTCTCCCTGTCTTCAGAAAGCATTTTAATTTGGTTGTACCTGGAGAAACCATCCATGAAAGAGAACAGTGAGTATCCGGCCGTGTTGTCTACCAAGGTATCGATATGAGGCAGTGAGAAATTATCTTTTGGGCTGGCTTTGTTCAAGTCTCTGTAGTCCACACACATTCGCACCTTCCCATCTTTCTTAGGAACAGGGACTATATTGGCTACCCATTCTGAGTACTTGACCACCTGTAAGAAACCAGCATCAAATTGCTTCTTGACTTCTTCCTTTATTTTTAGCAAGACATCAGGCCTCATCCTTCGAAGCTTTTGTTGGACTGGTTTGCATTCTTCCTTTATAGGCAATCGGTGTACCACGATATCAGTACTTAAACCTGGCATATCTTGGTAGGACCATGCGAAGACATCTTTAAACTCTTGAAGCAACTCAACAAGGTCTCGCCTTGTTTCCCTGGCAATGCAAGCGCCAACTTTTACCTCTCTGCCCTCTTCTAAGATCACAACTTCTACTGATTCCTTATAGGGTAGAATTTGTTTTTCTTCCTCTTCCATCATTCTTAACAAATCCGGAGATAAAACGCTGTCTTGGTCACCTTCAAAATCTTGAGGATTATCTATACTCATGTCTTGCTCAAATAGAGACTCTGAATTAGTAACAGAGTCGCTCATCTCGTTGATATCTGAAGACCTGTTATTGGAACAAATGGAGGCCCAAATAAAAGAATCTAAGAATACTTGTATGCATACTATGATTATAAAGGGAATGAAAAGAATGAAAGAATATTTGCTCAAGATGAAACTGAATGATAAGTTTTCACTGAAATTAGATTTTGGACATGTGCCTTTTACAAAAGATTCTTATCACCCCCAGGCTTAGGGCAACAAGTGTTCTGAATATTACTCTGAATTAGTTCTAAATGTTACAGGGATCTCTTCTGCAGTCCAGTTATTCAAAACACTTCCAGGTTCGTAAGGACGAATGCCCGATAAATTCCTTTCCACCCTTTCTTCTACGGATATGGCATTGATGTCCAACCTCTCAATCCTTCCTTCTGTAACCTCATCCTTCTCTTCAGGGTAGACAATTCCCCTTGAAACAAAAGTCTTAGATATATGGGGAAAGGTTATCGGTCCCCACTTGACTTCTATCCCGCCCAAATGTGCTATTCTCTTTTCTTGCTTTTTCTCCATCTCTTTCCTCCTTTCCCTCGCATTAGGCTTATATCCCAAACCATAACGGTCCTGTTTGTTAACTAGGATCGGTACTCCGACCCTTCCCTGGAGGTATTTTCCCAATCCTCTTCCAGGCAATGCTTCCTTTCCCATCGTTAGCTGTAAGCTCATTGACGTAGCTTTGGATATCTTAGGCTCTGGGATTTTGCTCATCTCGACGACAAATGTGGCATTTACGAATTCCAATGATCGGAATGAACATTCTATTGCTTCACTATCGGCCTCTATGTATGGCATATCATTGGTGACTGATGCAATGATGTCTTCTTCTGCATCTATAGTCACCAATCGACCCTCCATCACCAATTTTAACTTTTGGTGAAGTGAAGATGGTACAGCTCCTGCAGAATGGATCCAAGGCCTCCCCAATAGGCAATTGTAAGATGGTTTAATATCCATTACCAAAAAGTCCACCTCGTATGTATTTGGACCAATCAATAGAGGTATCTCGATTCTCCCTATCACTTTTCTCTCAGTGCCATCAAATGCTCTCACTATATTTTGGCATGATTTCATGTGAGAACTGTCCACAGGTAGCCTGTTTAATGTGGACAGGGGTAAAACATTCAGGGCCGATCCATTGTCAACAAGTACCGCCGGTAGTATACACCCTTTACAACGGGCAGTGATGTGCAAGGCCTTGGTAGATCCCATACCGCCTGGCGGGATCTCATCATCGTTGAAGAAGATGAAGTTATCGGCATTTATATTGTTAACCAGGCGATCCAATTTGTTCACTGAGATATCTTTAGCGACATAAGTCTCATTTAGCACTTTTACCAACGCATTACGATGTATCTCTGAACTTAGAAGTAACTCGAGCACTGAGATGCGAGCGGGTTGCTTATGCAATTGTTCCACCACGCTATACTCGCTATGCTTCAAGAATTTTAGGAATTCTCTAGCCTCATTTTCAGTCACCGGTGTGTTAGTATGCGGTTCAATTCCGATCGTCTTCGTTTTATCTTGTTCAACCGCCAAGGCTTTTCCTTTTATAGGCTCCCTTTTTGTATTTCCCAGGTCGTAACGTTTTCCACTACGCGTATAGAAGCCTGCGTCATTACCCTCTTCTGAAGCATTTATCGGGTTCTCCTCTCCCGTGATCATCACATTGCAGTCGTAATTCCAAGGAACCTTTTTGCTATCCTTTAAGGAAAAGCTACAGGTTTTTGGATTATGACCCTTGGCGCCAGTTGTATTCCAGATCCTGTACTCGTTGGCCTTGAAATAATCACCACTGGGTGATTTGGGGCCTTTCCCGTAGGCCCCTCCTCCGAGGCATAAACTTCTCCATTTTCAAGTCCTTTGATCTCTTCATAAAATTCTAGCTCTTTGTTGTTCATCAGATTTTGCACCATGGCCTTGAATTCAGTGCAGTTTTGAATGTCATGGTCTTCTTCAGCATGAAACTCGCAGTACGTCTTCGTTCCTTCGGGCCTTTCTTTTGAATCTTGTTTGATGAGACCTCCTTCTATCATTTGTCTCCAGACCCAACTCAATGGGGTTTTTATCTCTGCAATGTCGGTTTTGATTCTCTTTTTCTCACCTTCGATTATTGCGTTTACCCCTTTATCAGCATGGTTGGGTAACGGATTCGCTGCTACGTTGGGTCCTAATGGGTTGTCAAACTTCACAATCCCCATCTTAATGAACCTTTCCACCGCCTTTTTAAACCCAGTGCAGTTCTCAATTGAGTGTCCTGGTATCCCTGCATGGTATTCACATTGGGCATTCGTGTCATACCACTTGGGATATGGAGGTTGCATGGGCTCGAGATAAAATGGAGATACTATGTGTGCATCAAATAACTTCTGATACAGTTCCCCGTATGTTATTGGAATGGGCGTGAATTGAAGTCTCTCTGTGTTAGTCCTTGTGTTGGGTTCCTGCCTCGAGGGGGCTTGGTGACTAGTGGTTATCATTTTTGGGGGGCCAACAGTAATCGGTTTTGAATAGCTCTTTCTATATGTGCTTACGTTGTTTACTTCGCCCTCTTTTTTCCTTGGGGCTGGTCTTTTGAAGTTTTCCCCCGTGTCAATTTTACCGCTCCTTACCGCGTTCTCAATCATTTCACCGGACATTACCATATCCGAGAAGCTCTTGGTAGCACTCCCCAACATGTGGTTGATGAACGGGGCTTTCAAAGTGTTGATAAACAACATGGTGACCTCTTTTTCCAAAATGGGTGGCTGGACTTGTGTTGCCACTTCTCTCCATCGTTGGGCGTACTGCCTGAAATTCTCGCTAGGCTTTTTCTCCATGTTTTGTAACGTAATTCGATCGGGTGTTATATCCGTTACATGACTGTATTGCTTCATAAAAGCTTGCGCCAAGTCTCTCCATGAACTAACTTTAGCACGACTCAGTTGGTTGTACCATTTGGCTGCAGATCCGATCAAACTGTCCTGGAAGCAGTGGATTAACAGCTGATCGTTGTTGACGTATCCTATCATTCTTCGACAGAACATAGTTATATGAGCTTCAGGACAACTAGTCCCATTATATTTTTCGAATTCCGGTATTTTGAACTTAGGTGGGAGTACTAAATCAGGGACCAAACTCAGATCCTTGGCGTCAACCCCGCGATGATAGTCGATGTTCTCCATGGCTCTAAATTTTTCCTCTAACCATCTACATCGGTCCTCTAGTTGTTTTGGCAGGTTCATTCTTGTTTTTTCTGTTTCTGCCACATCATCGAGGTCTGGGACCACAGGATTAGTGGGATTATCCCCGGGATTAAACCCGAGCCCATTTGAAAATGCAATGGTACCGAGGCACCAGCCAGATATTGAGGTCTAATGGTAACCGGTACCCTCTGTGGGTACACCTCTGGTTGTGCTTGGATGTTAGTTGGGGTGAAACCTGGAGGATAAACAGGGTCATCGTGATCTTCCCCAGCATCGACTACGGGGTCTTTTCCTTTGTTATTTCCTCCAGCCAATAACTGCTTTAATTGGTTCATCACAGTGTTCTGGGATTCTAACATGTCCTGCTGGATTTTTTCCAGTCGTTCATGCATCTGATCTTGCATCTCTCGTTGCAACTGTTCTAATCTTTCCATCCTTTGATCCATTGCTTTTGTTTGGCGACGAGTACCGTAGTGATATTTGATTAGATTTTTGTTGGTTTCCAGGGTAACTGTCATAGTTTAATTTTATTAGGGTCATTTTATGAGATGTAATGCAAATGTATGAGATGAATGCAAAAAAAGAGGCATTGATTCGAATTCAACTTCATTAGAAAACTCAACTAGAAAGCAAATTTCTTTACATAAAATAAATTACATATACGGCTTCGCCTTTATACCCAATGCCTTAACCTTCCTAAGAAGCCAAGCTAAATCTCGACCTCGGCTTGATTCTGACTCATATTTTAAACTCAATACATCGGCCTGAACTGCTAATGTTTGCAGATGATCAGCCACTTCCCGCACTTGCGTCACAGCTTCGCTCATAACGTAATCTCTATCTCTAATCTACTTTTGAGAATGATGGAATTGCTCTTGCCATTGATCATTACTCCTCTCAAGAAGCTCCATTCGTAGCTCAGAATTGTGTAATGCGTCCTCAAGCTCCTCTACCTTTCCTTTCAGTTCTTCGATCTTATTTAAGCTTACTCTTAATTCGATCATGGAGTTGCGACTACGGTACGAGTGAAGTGACTTTTCTAGCTCTGCCACCTTGGCCTTTAACCTGCCTTCTCATTTCGGCACTCTAACAAACTCCTTTCCAAAGCGTTTTCTCGAGCTCGAGCATCTTGAAATTTCTTTTCCCACTGATCGGCCCTATTCTTTTCCTCATTGATCTCTTGTCGCCACTGCTCTGACGTTTTACCCAACCTACAGTTCTCATTGACAATCGCAGCTTCTTGTAATCTGTTTTTAGACTATCCAAATCCTCTTCAGCCTTGTTCTTTCCCTTCCTTAATTTTCGGCTTCTAGCTTGTGGATATCGATGTCTAATCCCAAATGCGTTCTTTCTTCTTCTAGCTGTTCTATCCTCTTTTCAACTCAGAATTTTTTTCTCAAAGTCTCGTTTGATGATCTCTAATTCTGACGGAGCTACTTGTAGATGCTCCTCTATAGACTGAACACAATCTTCCCTCGGCTTAGGGATGTTGTCATTGACCTTTTACTCCACCACCCATAATATTCGGAGTTGTCATCGCTCCTACGATAAATCTTTTCATTCGGTGAACCTGTTTCCAAGCGTTAGATATTTCTCGAGTTTTTCTCTTGTAGTTTTCATCCTTATAAGAAAACTCACATTGAGCCAGCCCTTGTGTTGCTGGTATGAACTGTCCCGATCTATATTGTCTTAATACGAGTAAAGGGGCATAACCGACAGCTCCCAAATTCCGAGTAAAGGGACCCAGTCGAAATCACCACATCGATACAGGATCTCGTCGGGTACCATCCAAGGAGCTTTCCATTAACGTCGTCCTCCTGAAGATTTTGGAGAATTGTCATCCACTTCTCTTCCGTGATGTCGTCTCGTCTTGGTGTAGCAACCTGTTCCTTCAATGGGGAATAGCCTTCTGAGAAGACTCGATAAGAGAATTTTCCACCTTCCAAAAGTACTATGGAACCACACCAATAGTAGCTGTGCGCATCCAATGAACCTTCCTTCCCCTGCTCTTCGACATGCGCTTAGAGATCTGAAGGTTTCTGCTAAGATTGCCGGGATGGGCGTGACTCCTTTACTAAGCCGATCGAACAAATCAGAGACAGCCTCATCTATGTGCCCTAAAGCTCTAGGGAAAATTACCAAACCATAGATACCTAGAGCGAAGACATCCACTCTTTTCTTCACATCAGGGTGTGCTAATACTAAATCTCGCAAGCTTTTCCAAGGAACGCATTTACTGTTTCCTTTCTGTTGGATTCGGGCAGCGACCCACGTTCGCTCATCCCCGTAATACTCATCAATTTTTTTAATAATGTTGGGACACTAGCAGCTCTAGAGTAGGCCTTGTCAATTTGAATCTTTGGACACCGAAGCAAGGTCGTATATTCTTCCACTGTGGGCACCAAGTCCACTTTCCCAAAAGTGAAACAACTGTAAGCAGGATTCCAAAACTGGGCTAGGGCTCGGAATAAATGCTTGTCCACTTTGACACCAAGTAGGTGAGGCAAGTCCCCGTAATCACAGTAAAACATCTGCTTGGTCCCGTCGTCCCATTGATCCCATATTTCCTTCATTTCTCGAAGATCATTTTGGATTACGCTGCTACGGGTGAAGTCCCATAACTCTGATACGTACCCTTCTGCAAGACTATCGCCTTTCTCTCTCCACATCGTCTCAGCCCATAATCGTACAGCTGCATTGTCTTCTACTTTATCAAGAAACCTCTTTTCCATGATAAGCTTTCTATCTATACTGAACGTGAATCGACACCTCTTTTGAAATGAAAATGCCATGCAATCACAAACAAAGCAAATTAGATCTAGATTTAAAGTAAACAATAATAAATAAAGCATCTATTCGGTAAGCACTAGGGTCTGGAATAGCTCTATCTCGGTGGGTTCTTAAGGCTCGCTATGCGTGGTTTGGTTCTAAAGTAAGGGTACCTGAACCAGCAGATTCCTCGATCCTCACCCATTATAGGCTCATATGGACCGAGTTCAGTTCAGGGGAATACATTTCCCTATGGCCATGCGGAGATGAAAATCTCACGAAGACATAGGTACGGATGTATCCCGGAAGCGATTCACTATCCCATGCGGAGGTGAAAACCTCACGAAGGCGTAGTTTCTCACTCCCACTTAAAAGGTGTGACCAACGGTCATGCAATGGAATGTGCAGAAATATACACCTAAACTCTAAACAAAGCAGTAATTATAAACAAATAATAAAAGCCAAATAAAGGCAAAAAGCAAGTTTTCAATTTGACACAAAGACAAAAAGCAATCAGCTCGTGGCTTGACTCTCTTATTAATTTCCCCAGTGGAGTCGCCAAGCTGTTGACACCATTTTTTGGATGAAAACGGGGTCGACTTGGATTTAAAAAAGAATGAAAACGGGAGTCGCCACCAATCCTTTTTTGACGAGGTGTGATCGGGTCACCTCAAAAAGTGGTTGTTTTTAATAAATGATTTAATTTTATTAAAACAACGATTTTGGTCTACGAAATTCAGAAAAATGAGTTCGGGAGCCGGTTACGCACGAGGAAGGATTAGCACCCTCGATACGCCCAAAATTGGTACCTAGTTGATTAATTAGTGTCTTAGTGTCGAAAATTGAAAATTTGAAGAGTTTTAAAAAATGCGATCCTTAAAAGAAAATCTGATATCGTGAATTGAAACATAAGATTCTCTTGCTCCGAAGGAATATCACATCCAGCACGTTAGGACACGATACTCTAACCATCGAAACCAAGATCACCTTATAGTTTAATGAAACCATACTTTGAAGCTTTAAGAGGATATTTGGCTATTTAGTCAAACGAGAAATCGAAACCCAGCACGTTAGGGCACGTTTTCTCGAGTTTCCAAACGCGAAATATTGCCTTATTTAGAAAAATTTTCCTTTTGGTGTTTAGTGTCGATGCTTGACAAAACAATAACGAATACAACAAGGTGAGCAAAGTAAAATGAGTAACAACAATGCAATAGGCAAAATGAAATGACGAGGCGATTACATAAACAAAGCATACAACTAAATAAATAGAACTAACATTTTAGAAAAAGCACTAGTGTACATGGATAAATAAACATACACCAAATAACAATGATGACAATAAATACAATTATGTAAAAATATATATATATATATGCATGTATAATTTAAAGCCATAAAATAAGAAATATATAAATTACAGAATATGAAAACATAGATAAGTATGTACATATATATAAAATCGGTAAATATTATAAAAAATGTAAATGTGTATTTATATATTTACAAATCGTGATTATAAAAATATATGTATGTGAATTATAAAATATGTGAAATATACGAAAAGCATTTTTAAGAGTATAAAATATATAAGTATGTATATGATGTAAAATATGCATAAATATATGTAAGTATATAAGAATTATGAAATGTGAAAAAATATATTTAAGTATGTATAAGTACGTATATATACATATTATAAATATATAAATATATAACAAAGCATAAACTAAAATAATAATAATAATAATAATAATAACATTGGAATATAAAAGAAACGTACATAAAATTAATAAAATATTAAAATAAAGTGAAATGAAAAATATTAAATACAAAAAAATATATGTGTATACACATACGTAATAAAAATATACACTAGCACATAATTATAATAATAGTAATACTAATAATACTAATAATATAAAATAATAAGGGTATTTGATAAAGATACAAAAATAAATGAAAAAAAGGATTAAAATCGAATTAAAAACAAAGTTGTAGGGCCAATTTAAAATGAAAACAAAGGAAAGGGACTTAATTGTAACGCGCGTGCAACTTGGAGGGTCAAAAGCGCAATAAACCCAAGTATTAAAACGCTGCGCAGCATGGGGGACCAGAATGAATTCGGGGCGAAACCATGGAGCCAAATTAAAAATAAAGAAAAAGCTTGATTGTAAACTCCCGAAAAAGCGGAAGGGCTAAAAGCGCAATTAGCCCTTTCAAAGAAAAACACGCGGATCCTCCCTGGTGCGGGTCGGGTCGACCCGACCCGCGTTCAAAACGACGTCGTTTTATTTGTTTAAACTGGGGGTCCAAAACGGTGCGTTTTGACCCCCTATAAAAGTCAAAAAATTTCAAAAAAAACATTTGTAGAGCTGAAAGGAAAAAAAAGAAAAGGAGAGAGGAGAGGGGAGCTCGGAGCGATTTCCGGCCAAGGGGGGGTCACCGGACGGCCACCGGAGGCTCGCCGGCGCCGGCGCCGCCACCGCACGCGGTGGCCGGAAAGGTAAAATTTTTTATATTTTTTTGTTATTTATTCTTGGTCTTAAAATGTATAGATCTTAGGTTTATATTAATAGAAAGGTATAGATATGTTTATAGAAATCGAAAGAAAATGTATGAAAAAAGATAACATTTTCGTTTGCCTTTCCTTTTTCCCGAATGCTTGCTATCTCAGTACTGAGATCTATGTTTTTTTTTAGTTCTAGCTTCTGTTTTCTAAAATACCCGAAAACAAACAAAAAAAAACCCCCCGGTATCCGTTCTTCATTTCGGGTTTTATAACCCATTTTTACATCCTTTTTCTATTATTCTATCCTGTTTTTTGTCTTGATCTTGCAGGGTATGGAGGTGCTGGTAGTGGAGGAGGAGCAGGTGGCCGACATGGTGGCATGGAGAGCTGGGCGTGGCAGACGAGGAGGCCACGCGAGGCATGCGGCGCTAGGGTTTGGGGGCATCTTTCTGCCGAAAATGTTAATGCTGTCCGGGCTGGGTTTTAATTTTTGTTTCGGGCCATGGGCTACATTGGGCTTGTTATTTTCCTTTGTAATTGGACTGTTGTTTATATTGTTTTAATATTCGGGCCTGGGCATAAAATTGGGCCTTACAGTTATAATTTAACCTCAAAATTGTTAAAATTTCAATTTAATCATTTTAAATACTATAAAATATAACTAAATACATATTTTAACTCTCATAAACAATATATATATATTAATCTCGATTTCTTTAAAATAAATTTCCAACTTCTCCCTGCATTTATCTAATTACACACTAGTTATTAGTTTGTTATTTTCATGTTATTCATTGTTATTAGTTGAATAAATCGAAAACTAAACGCATAAGCACAAAATATTATTCAAAGCTCCATTTTATTCAATTTTTTCAAAATTCATCACATGTTTCTTTCGAAAAGAATAAAATAAAACATTCGTTGACATGTTCATTTTTCATACATGTAACTTATTGCAGCATGTAAGAAAACAAAGAAACAATGGAGGCCAATGATCCAAGAACAGGCAAGGTAGCGGCAGCCACGCTGGAATCCGGTCCTGATGCTGGGGCGGAACCAGGAGAGGAGCTAGGACTAGAACCACCGGCTGAAGGGGCAGGAGATGGTGCACCGGCAGCCATGACGACGCTCATTGAGGCGGCAGCAACAATGATGGCGGTGGAGACCTTCTTCATGTCCATGGCGTATAAAGGGGTTATTAAACGCACTGGAAATGAATGAGACCTGCGTTTAATAACTGGTGAATGGGGATCCGCCGGTGATTGTTATTATTTGCTTTGTTATTGCAGGTCTGAAGAACAATGATGGTGGGGTGGATCTTTTATAGGTGAAAATTCATGGCTATTTTTAGTGACAAAAGTTTAAAAAAATTTACGTGTTTGGTTCTCGCATGGTTTGCGGGATAGACATGCAAAATTTTGAATTTTTTTTTAACGATTTTGACTGGATTTTTTGATAAAGGGATTTTAATTTTTTTTAAGAGAGGGAGAGTAGTAAATTAACAGTAATTACATCAACATCATCTTGTAAATTATTTAGAATGGAAGTATCAATTTGTTGGACAGAAAAAACAAATTAACAAAGGTCCAATTGATAGTCAAACATCAAATCAGCTAAGGCATTAGCTGCTCCATTACATTTCTTTAAATATGCTCGATGTGAACCACTCATGCTCGAGTGCAAAACATTTTTATTTTGCATACTAATGTCCTGTTCACTACGCTTTTATAGTCACCATTAATTGCTTAAACTGCAGTTAAATAATCACATTCCAAAACAACCAATTTCCACCCTTCAAACTAAAGTAATTTAAGTCCACCATAGATTGGCCAAGGTTCTGCTTGTTGAACACTACATTTCCCAATATTGTGACTGTAGCTAAATCTGCCATGGTTATCTTTAGCAGTCTCAGTTGAGTAGGCAAGTCCGATATAACGTTTCTTTGCATCATTTGTGTTTATTTTCACATAACCAGCTATTGGTTGTTGTCAGGTGCTTAGTCTAATTTGATTTTTAACCTTGATTGTTGATTCTCTATTATGTTTAACATTCACAACTTAACTCCGAGTCAATCCTACAAGCATTCCAGAATTATGAGGAACATTTCTAAAAACTTGGAGTAAAATGAATGTGAAATAAATTGCTTCCATACTTCCTGAGCTTTGGAAAATCATGAAGTATATGAAGAATATTTTCTTTTGCAAATCCACAAATGCAGCAATTAGCATCATTCGTCAGTCCGCATCTGTATCTTTCCATACTATTATTCACACCCTCTTTGTCATTGTTCCTATCTCCATCCTCTTACATGGCAGGAGGCAAAAGGAGGGGCTGATAAGGGCTTTACACCCTTTCTTAAAATGGGTTCAACTCTCCAAAATTCATAAAAACATAAGTTAAATATAGGGTAAACTATAAAAATAATTATTTTTGTTTGTCTTAGATTACATTTTGATCATTGATATTTAAAATGTTACGTTTTGGCCACTTACATTATCATTTTGTTATGAAGTAGACTAGGATGAGAATAGTTTTTTCAGTCAAAATGAAAAAGAAAGCTAAAAGAAAGAAGACAAACAATCTTTGTTGTCCAATTTAAGGTGCAATTAATTTAAAATTTTCAATAAAAATGAACAACCTATTCTCGTTCTTATCGAAAATCCAAGTTAATATGTAAGTGATTAAAACTTAACATTTCAAATATAAATAAATAAAATATAATATGAAGCAAACAAAAATAAAAATACATATTTTAATATGGATTTCTCTTCAAAAAAATTTCCCAACTTACCCTGCATTTATCTAATTACATATTATTTATTAGTTAAATAATTCATTGATATTTTCATGTTATTAGTTGAATAAATCGAAAAGTAAACGCATAAAAACAAAATACTTTTCAGCTCCATTTCAATTTTTTCAATATTCATCACATGTTTCTTACAAAAAAATAAAAAATAAAATAAAATATTCGTTCACATGTTCATTTTTCATACATGTAGCACGTAGAAAACAAAGAAACAATGGAAGCCCCAACCAATGATCCAAGAACAGGCAAGGTTGCGGCAGCCACGCTGGAATCTGGTCCTGGTGCTGTGGCGGAAGCAGGAGAGGAGCTAGGACTAGAACCACCGGCTGAAGGGGAAGGAGCAGGTGCACCGGCAGCCATGACGGCGCTCATTGAGGCGGCAGCAACAATGATGGCGGTGGAGACCTTCTTCATGTCCATGGCGTATAAAGGGATTATTAGACGCACATGAATGAGACCTGTGTTTAATAACTGGAGAATGGGGATCCGCCGGTGATTGTAATTATTTGCTTTGTTATTGCAGGTCTGAAGAACAATGATGGTGGGGAGGATCTTTTATAGGTGAAAATTCATGGCTATTTTTAGTGACGAAATTTAAAAATCAAATTACGTGTTTGGTTTTCGCATGGTTTGCGGAATAGACATGCAAATTTTTGAATTTTTTTAACGATCTTGACTGGATTTTTAGATAAGGAGATTTTAAAATTTTTTAAGAGAAAAAAGTAATAATTTAACAGCAATTACATCGATATCATCTGGCAGATTATTTATGTCAGAAACCATTTTTTGAAAACGGGATCGACTTTGGTTTTGAAAGTGAAAATTAAAACGGGAGTCGCCATCGATCTTTATTGGGTGTCGGATCACCCTTGTTTTAATAAAACATTTTAGTTTACTAAAACGATATTTTGGTCTACGAATTTTGAGAAAACGGGTTCGGGAGTCGGTTACTTACGAGGAAGGATTAGCACCGTCGTAACGCCCAAAATTGGTACTTAATTGATTAATTAATATCTTAATATCGAAAATTGAAAAGTTTTAAAATAAATTTTGAAATACGATCCCTTTTTATGAATGTTGAGTTTAAAAGTGCTTGAATTGGATCAAAACGATTGCTAAAGATTTTCTTGTCTCGAGACATCAAAGAATCACATCCCGTAAGTTAGGACGCGATACCTTGAACTTCTGAGCGCAAGTTTATCTTTAATTTTAATTGAAATTTCATGTGTTTTTAAAACTCGAAAGGATATTTGGCTATTTAGAATCAACGAGAGAATCGAAACCCCGTAAGTTAGGGCACAATTCTTCAGTGTTCCAAGACGCGAAACATTTCCTTATTTTCAAAATTTCTTTTGTTTTAAATTTGGACCTAAAAGTTTTAATGAAATATTTAAGAGGTATACGTTTAGAAACAAATCGCGATGAATAATCCAAATAATGAAACGAATATACACCATAAAAGTCATAATATCGAAATGTTTGGACACGGTTGGGATGACAAGACTTTACAAATCAATATATGTTTTAAACATATGGGCCACTCGATGAATGGGTGAACAGGGTAAGCGTACACGGTATTGAGCATACACATTTCGAAGTAGAAATAATATATAAATAACATAAATAATGAAAAGACAAATAAAATAATATGGTAAACGAATAAATAACAATGACAGGTACAGTGTTGGACTTGAAACATAAAACGTACAAGGGTATAATAAACGAACAAATAAGACAAAATATAATGAAAGTGCAATCATCTAAAATCCAAACATAATTTAACCGGTTTTGCAATGGAATTTGGAACAGAAGGAATATACATGTATATATATATAATTCAAAGTGGTGATAAATGTAAAGAATTTTAAAGTAAATAACATACACAATAATTTAAACCAAGTAATTCATATAAAACTCTAAAATAGAATATACGCAAAGATTTAAAGTAAATCATGTATATAAAAAATTTAAAATAAATAATATTCCAAAATACATAATGTATAAGAAGTATGTGAAAAAAATTTAATATAAGTAATATATGAAGTCTTAAGGTAAATAATAATAAAAGGTTTGTAATAAATAATAACAGAATTTAAAATTATTTACATATAAAATAGTATAACAAAAGAACATGTAAAAACTTAAAATATGCAAAATGGTTTATCATACATAATGTATAAGATATTTAGAATAAATGGGGTGAAAAGAAAATTTTGAGACAAAACAACGTATGAAAACCAAAAAAAAGAAGTATGTATATATATATAATAATTTAGAGTACAAAGATACATATAAAATTTGAAATGAATACTACGTATGATAATTTAGAAGAAATAACATATATGCAAAATTTTTAAAATTGATAATGATTTAGAATATATGATATATTCAAAATAATGCCAATAATAATAGTAATAATAATGTAGATAAGAAACAAAAAAAATAATATAATATAATATGGCAAATTTAATATAAAATTGATTGATTTGATGACATAGTGGTGATACTAGTGATAACACAACAATAATGACATAGAAAACAATGATATCAATAAAATAATAAGGACAAAAATAGCTCCAATATTAACAATAACGACAATAATAGAATAACAACAATAACAAATAAAGAATAATAATGATTATAACTATAATGTAAAAACAATGATATAAATAGTAACAACCATAATGATAAAATATAAGAAATAATAGAATAATGGCAATAATAATAAGTAGTAATAATAGAATTAATAATAAAAATAAATTTGATTAATTAATAACAAAATGGTTGAATAATTAAAAAAGAACTATATTGAATTTTGGAACACAAATTTGGGGCGAATTCGAAATAAAAAAGGAGGACCACATTGGAACGCGCCAAGAAAGTAGAAGGATCCCATGCACAAATAGACCATCCGGACAAAATGCGCGGATCCTCCGTGGGCGCGGGTCGGGTCACATTCGGGTCAAATGAAACGGTGCCGTTTCAGCACTTAGACCACCCACCCAAAACGCTGTCGTTTTGTGAGTGTATATAAGGCCCAATTTTTGTTACAAAAATCATTTTAGCCTTCAAAATAATAAAAAACTGAAACAATCCCTTAAACTCTCTCTCCCTCCTCCATTTTCTCATTTCGGCTAGGGCTTTAACACCCATCATCGCCGCCATCGTCGTGGCTTTTTGTGGCTGCCGTAGTTCCCACCGTAGACGGTGGTTAAGGGTATGCGAAAAGGGGCTTTCCACCTCTGTTCAAGGCGTCCAAGAGTTTATGAGGATAGACCCCTTTTTATTTCCCTTTTGAATCGGTCTCAATCACGGAGCAGAGGCTCCGGCGACGCGATTCCAGGCTTCGGTAAGTCCCCTCCCTTCTCTTTATTTCTGTTTATTTTCGGATGTCTAAAGAAATAAAAATCAAAAGAAAACAGAATATATGAATTTTAGAACTTAAAACGAAAATGGAAACGAAATCAACCTTTTAGTTTTCTTGCTATTATGTTTGCTTAATGTCTCCCCCTTTTACAATCGGTTTCTTTTTTTAATTCGAAAAAAAAAACCCCTTACAAATGATAGATTTTGGCTTTTTAAAGCCGATCTACCAAACATTCATTCCATATTTTTTTGTTTTTGTTCCTTTGTTTATTTTTTTTTCCATCATTCGCATGCTTTCTCTTGCTGTTGTTTTTGTCTCTGTTGCAGGTGCCATGCGACGCGTGGAAGAGGCGACGGTCAGGGCATGCATGGGAGGAGCGACGGCTGCAATGCTTTGGTGGCTAGGGTTCTTTTTTAGCAAAAAATATTTTGTGGGCTAGGGTTTCTAAGCTTTTAGGTTTATTGGGCTTCTTTTGGGTTTTAAAACTTTTTAGGCTGGTGTGGGTTTTGCAAATAGACATTTATTTTATTTGGGTTTTGTTACTTTAATGGGTTTGGGCAATTTGTCTTGGGTTATTTAACATTGTAAATGGACTTGAAAGTTGGTTATGTGGATTTTATTTTTTGGCTTGTTTGTTTGGGCCAAAATTGGCCATTATAATTTAGAATGGAAGTATCAATTTGTTGGAGAGAAAAAATAAAATAGTGGAGATTCAATTTAAGTTAAACATCGTATCAGCTAAGGCATTAACTATTCCATTAGATTTCCTTAAATATGCTCAATGTGAACCATTCGTGCTCAAGTGCAAAGTTCTTTTATTCTGCATACTAGTGCTCTGTTCACTACGCCTTTTTTAGTCATTATTGATTGTTTGAATTGCAGTTAAATAATCACATTCCAAAACAACCAATTTCCACCTTTCGCACCACAACAGTTTAAGTCCACTATAGATTGGCCAAGGTTCTGCTTGTTCAACACTACATTTCTCAATATTGTGACCATATTGTGACCGTAGCCCCGTAGCCAAATATCCATCTACCATGGTTGTGTCTAGCAATCTCAGCTGAGCAAGCAAGTCTAGTATGAAGTTTCCTTGCACCATCTGTGTTCAATTTGATGCAACCAGGTATTGATTGCTGCCAGGTGCTTGGTTTGATTCGATTTTTAACCTTGATCGTTGATTCCCTCTTATGTTATTAACATTCACAACCCAACTTCAAGCCAATCTTACAAGCATATTCCAAAAACAAAAAAATTCCTTTATTTCCATACAAACTAGCATAATATACCGAACAGGATGATCAAATTGTAAATTTAGTTTATTAGTAAAGTTGACATTCACCCAGAACAAAAGTGGCACAAATAAGAACTTAGAGTAAAATGAATTCGGAATGAATTGCATCCATACTTCTTCCTCAGCTTTGGAACAGTCAAGAAGTATATGAAGAATATTCTCGTCAGTGCCCTTCTTTCCATACTATTATATTTTAATAGTAAAATAGACCACAAAATTAACCCGAGTCAATTTGAATTTTTTTTTAAAATTCAGAAAGTACAAAGAAAATACAATTATAAAACATCTATAAATAAATATCCAATTAATTATAATATAGAATTCAATTAATTACAACTATAAAAAATACAAATATATTCAAACACCCTTTCTGTCTTCATTCCTTTCTTCACCCTCTTTAGTGGTAGGAGGGAAAAGGAGGGGGTTGATAAGGGCTTTACACCCTCTCTTAAATTGGTTTAGACTATCCAAAATTCAAAAAAACATAAATTAAGATAAAATGTAAAATTATTCAATTTTATTTATCTTAGATTACATTTTAGTTCCTTATATTTGAAATGTTATGTTTTAGTCACTTACATTTTTGTTACGAAGTATCCACTTTACCGTTCATCTCCGTTACTTTCGTAACAACAATCCTACATAACAATCCAAATGAGTTCTAAATGCCAATTGGGATGAGAATAGTTTTTTCAATCAAAATGAAAAAGAAAGCTAAAAGAAAAAGGGGACCAACTGTTTTTATTTTCCAATTCAAGGTGTAATTAATTTAAAATTTACAATTAATTAAATTTAGTTAATTAAAAAACCTATTCTAGTCCCAATTGGACATTCAAGTTGGCATTTAAAATTTATTTGGACTGCCACTTAGGATTGCCATTAGAGAGGTAACGGAGCTTAATAAGAGTGACCACTTTGTAACAAACGATAACGTAAGTGACTAAAATGTAATCTGAGACAAACAAAAGTGACTATTTTTATAATTACCCTTAAATATATGATAAAGTTATAATTTAAGCGCAAAATTATTAAATTTTCAATTTAATCATTTTAAATACCACAAAATATAATTAAATATGTATTTTGACTCTTATAAAATATATATATTTTAATCTCGATTACCCTAAAAAATAAATCCAACTTCACCCTGCATTAATCTAATTACATACTAGTTATTAGTTCAATAATTCATTGTTATTTTCATGTTATTAGTTGAATAAATCGAAAAGTAAAAGCATAAACACAAAATACTTTTTCAAAGCTCCATTTCAATTTTTTCAATATTCATCTCATGTTTCTTACAAAAAATAAAAAATAAATAAAATATTCGTTCACATGTTAGATTTTTCATACATGTAGCATGTAAGAAAACAAAGAAACAATGGAAGCCCCAACCAATGATCCAAGAACAGGCAAGGTCGCGGCAGCCACGCTGGAATCTGGTCCTGATGCTGTGACGGAAGAAGGAGAGGAGCTAGGACTAGAACCACCGGCGGAAGGGGAAGAAGCAGGTGCACCGGCAGATAAGAGCTTGTTATAAATGGATTTATTGAAGTGATTCATCAATAGTGACTGCGCTAGTAATTCCACTATTATTAGTGAACAGTAATGAAAAATTTAAATTCCTTCATATTTATTTCATATTCAAAGAGATAAAGGACATAATACACATGGATATAGTAAGTCTTCCTTGAGCTGCTTTAATGGTAGTCTTTACATTTTCGTTTTTCACTCATAGTATGGGAAGAAGTGGACTCTAGGTGTACCCCTAATTGGAGTTGAGGAATCAAACCATATAATTTCTTGGATTCTAATGGAGTAATATTTTATGAATAACACATTTTCAACCAAAATCAAATAAACATTTCAATAATCTCCTCATATTTTAAAAGTAAAAGGGATCCAAATGATAGGTAATTAAAAAAAAAATCCTAAATTTTCTATTTTGATGAATTTTCTATTTTGATCGATGAACTAGTCCTTACTAGAGTTATAAAATATATATTTTAATCTCGATTTTCCTAAAAAAAAATTTCAACTTCCCGCTGCATTTATCTAATTACGTACTATTTATTAGTTCAATAATTCATCGTTATTTTCATGTTATTAGTTGAATAAATCGAAAAGTAAACGCATAAACACAAAATACTTTTCAATTCAAAGCTCCATTTCAATTTTTTTCAATATTCATCACATGTTTCTTACAAAAAATAAAAAATAAGATAAAATAAAATATTCGTTCACATGTTGATTTTTCATACATGTAGCATGTAAGAAAACAAAGAAACAATGGAAGCCCCAACCAATGATCCAAGAACAGGCAAGGTTGAGGCAGCCACGCTGGAATCTGGTCCTGATGCTGGGGCGGAAGCAGGAGAGGAGCTAGGACTAGAACCACCGGCGGAAGGGGAAGGAGCAGGTGCACCGGCAGCCATGACGGCGCTCATTGAGGCAGCAGCAACAATGATGGCGGTGGAGACCTTCTTCATGTCCATGGCGTATAAAGGGATTATTAAACGCACCGGAAATGAACGAGACCTGCGTTTAATTGCTGGAGAATGGGGATCCGCCGGTGATTGTTATTATTTGCTTTGTTATTGCAGGTCTGAAGAACAATGATGTTGGGGAGGATCTTTTATAGGTGAAAATTCATAGCTATTTTTAGTGATGAAATTTAAAAATCAAATTACGTGTTTGGTTTTCGCATGGTTTGCGGGATAGACATGCAAATTTTTTAATATTCTTAACTATTTTTAGATAATGCGATTTTAAAATTTAAGTTTGAATGATAATTAATTTTTATTTAAATTTAATTAAATTATTTGAATATATTTTATTTTTAAAATAAAAAATTTAATTTGGACCGATATGATTCTTTTACGAAATTTTAATGGTAAAGTAAAGCAAGACGATTCTAATCATTTATATGTAAATATTATATAATAAAATGTATTAAAAAATATTATATATTATGATAAATGGTTGGATGGTAAATTTTATTGAGATGAATATAGGACTATAAATGTAAAATTGTTAGTTAACTTTCCATATTTGGGGAAGATTGAATTTCGGTTCTTTTATTTAAAAAAATAAATAAATTAATCTTTATATATTTTGAAATATACAAATTAGCTCATTCGTTAAATTTTATCTATTAAATGATGACGTGAATGGTTAAATATATGTTGAAAATTATCTTTTACGGGTATATAAAAAGAGTCACCTAATTATGTCTTTGTTCTATTTTAGTTACCCAACCAAGAATTCATTTGGATTTAAGTTTACCTTCAGTGTGGCACGATTTTGGCACTTTATTGCCCAATCGTGTTGCAATCAATCACTAGGATGCATAAATGGGATTCAATTTCATTGCACTGAGCTTTACTTTTTTAGTTTTGGCGGATTACAACTCCACTAACTTTTTCTTTCCTCTTGTATCTAGACCTAATCATTGGCCAAGCCACCCGGCCCGAAGATCCACTCAAAAAGTAAAAGTATTTGTGCAAAAATATAGGCTCGAAAAATAGGTTTTTGCAAAAAAAAACAAGGCCTACTTTCTAAACAAGTTGCATTAGGCAAGCTTTTTTTGCCCTAGCCTCGGCCCAATCCAACTTTGTAAAAAAAAACCTACTACTTTTTGCTGCTATTGCACTATTTTTGCAGTTGTTTTGTCACTGTTTTGGTATCGTTTCGCTATTATATTACTATTATTTTGTTCTTATTAATTGGATATTGTATAACTCTTATTTTATTGTTAATTTTGCTACTATTTTAGAGAATTTGCTTGCTAAGTTGTACCTATCTTAGTATTATTATAAATTATTTTTTAATTTATTTTCAATTAGCTGAGAAACATTAATTTTAATACAGACAGGGCGGGTCAAGCTCAAGTTTTAACATTTTTATTCAAGTCAAATTTGGACAAAATTTTAAACTTATTTTTTAAGTTGGGCCAAAAAACGGATCAAAAATTCTATTAAAGCCTGAACCATGATTAACTCTATTTGTATCCGTGCACCATTTGTTTTATATCCATACTCCTTATGCCATGTTCATTCTTCTTCTTCTTTTTTGTTTATTTCTCTTTTAATAAATTAAATAATTTTGTTATTTTTAATAAATTAATGTATATTTATCATTTAATATAATAAATTATTTTAAATGATTATAAATTAATTAATTAAAATATTTATAAAAATATTATGATACATGTTATTATTTTATTAAATAAAATTACAACTTCACATATTTTAATAATTTCATAAAAATAAAATAATTTACAACTTCTATTATATATTATTTCTAATAATGATAAAGAAAATTATTTCCAACTTAATATCCTCACATCACCGTTACAGCTATGTTTGAATTCAAGCACATACCCAATCACTATTTTTAACCTCATCGGAGCGAATTCAAGATGGGTTGGCAGGGCATCGGCCTCCCCTAAAATGAAATTTTTTTCATTTAGCTCTTTTTATAATTTTTAAAATTTTAAATTAACAATAATAAAATTATACTTTGTCCCTTCAAAATGATAAAAAATTTATTTAATCTTTTAATTATGTTTAAAATTTAAAAAGTTAATTCAACTACTTTAAAAAGATTTTCCAACTTCAACCCACATTTATCTAATTACATAGTAGTTATTAGTTCAATAATTCATTGTTATTTTCAAGTTATTCATTGTTTTGAATAAATCTAAAAGTAAAAGTATAAACACAACATACTTTCCAAAGCTCCATTTCAATTTTTTAATATTCATCACATGTTTCTTACAAAATAAAAAATAAAAAATAAAATAAAATATTCGTTCACATGTTAATTTTTCATACATGTAGCTTACTGCAGCATGCAAGAAAACAAAGAAACAATGGAAGCCCCAACCAATGATCCAAGAACAGGCAAGGTTGCGGCAGCCACGCTGGAATCTGGTCCTGATGCTGGGGCGGAAGCAGGAGAGGAGCTAGGACTAGAACCACCGGCGGAAGGGGAAGGAGCAGGTGCACCGGCAGCCATGACGGCGCTCATTGAGGCAGCAGCAACAATGATGGCGGTGGAGACCTTCTTCATGTCCATGGCGTATAAAGGGATTATTAAACGCACCGGAAATGAATGAGACCTGCGTTTAATTGCTGGCGAATGGGGATCCGCCGGTGATTGTTATTATTTGCTTTGTTATTGATGGGCTGAAGAACAATGATGGTGGGGAGGATCTTTTATAGGTGAAAATTCATGGCTATTTTTAGTGACGAAATTTAAAAATCAAATTACGTGTTTGGTTTTCGCATGGTTTGCGGAATAGACATGCAAAATTTTGAATTTTTTTAACGATTTTGACTGAATTTTTAGATAAGGAGATTTTAAATTTTAATATTGAATGATAATGAATTTTTATTTAAATTTAATTAAACTATTTGAATAAGTTTTTTTTTCATTATTTTTTTAAAATCATAATATTTGATATCTGTATTTTTTTACTTAATGTCTAGAACTATCATAACATCTCCCCAACTTTTAAATACGAGGATAATGCATTTCAGGTCATTCAAACGCAGGTCCTCCTGGATTAACAATAATACCTATGCCAATTGAGTTAAAACTTAATTGACTAATTCCATATATTTTATATTGAATTAATTTTTTTAACTAGAACCGTAATGGTAAAGTAAAGCAAGACGATTCTAATCATTTATATGTAAATATTATATAATAAGATGTACTAAAAAAATATTATGTACTATGATAAATGGTCGGATGGTAAGTTTTTATTGAGATGAATATAAGACTATAAAAGTATCAAGTAAAGTGGATTAAGTTTTAGCTTGGTTGACATTGATATTATTGTCAATGCAAGAGGATGTGAGTTTGAATGGGTTTATCCTCCTATTGAAAAGCTAGGATGAGTTATGAGTAGTTCTAGCATTGTATCAACTTAGAAAGTTTTGGATAGTTTCACGGTTGAATTAGATTCAAAAAAAAAAACTAAATAAGCTCTTGTATTTAGGGTGAATTTCAGCCCTTTTACTAAAACAGTGGCTAAATTAGCTTTTATATATTTCGAAACGTACAAATTAGATCATCCTTTAAATTTTATCTATTAAATAATGATATAGAACATTAAATCTATGCTGAAAATTATTTTTTTATAGGTAAACTATAAAAATAATCACTTAACTATGTCTTTCATTCTATTCCATTTTGGTCACTTAACTATTAATCATAATTTTTTTTATTCATATCAAATTAAATAAAAAAAAATATTTCTTGATTCAACTGATTTAACCTGTAAAATTATATGGTTCTACATTTTAAAAACATTGATTAATAATGACTCAGAAATATTCATAAATAAGACGGGTAAAATAAATTTTTAAAAATTTTATATTTACAAAGATGAAAATCAATAAAAACATAGGAAAAACCCAATTTCTTGTTTAAAAATCCAACAAAAAATTTAAATATATATTTACATAAATATGTTTTTTATTAAATTTTAACTAATTATTTTACAGCTTTTGTCTTGTTAGCTAAATTTTGAATTCAAATTTTTATTATTGAATAATTGAATCAATTTACTATTTAGTCAATTCAACAATCAAACTAATGAAATTTGAAGAATTTGTGTTCTCAAAGTGGATATACACTTCAGTCCAATTACTATTTAATCAATTGGGTACTTATTGGCTAAAAATGAATATCTTTAAAAATATATATTTTTAAATTTTTACAATTAGGACTAAATTGATAGATTTTGTAAATATTGAGAGTTAAATTTATTAATTTTTTAGAATTATAACTAAAATGGCAAATTTTGTAAACATTGAGGGCTAAATTTGTTCATTTTTTTATATTTAGAATCAAATCGATGGAATATATAAACATTAGAGAGCTAATTTTGTTACTAGACCAATAAAACAAGCCCACATCAACTCAGAATGACTAAATCGAAAAAATTAAAAGTCGGATAACCAAAATAAAATAAAAGACATAGTTGGGTGACTATTTTTATAGTTTACCCATGAAAATCATTTTCAGCAAGGATTTAACGTGCTACATCATCATTTTACAGATAATTTAATGGCAGTCTAATTTGCACGTTTTGGAATATATAAGGGCTAATTTGCTCATTTTTCAATAAAAGAGTCGAAATGCAATCTACCGCTAAGTACAGGGGCTTCTCTAGTACTTTTACTGACTATAAATGAATTGAATTTGAATAATATGTCTTTATTTATGTTCATTTATTTATTTTTTTAAAGCTTATTTGTGTTTAATTTGTGTTCATTAAGTAAAATCATTTTCGTGTTTATTTATTTATAACTATGTGTGTTTATCCTTGTTCGTTTAAACTGAGTGATGATTATAGAAGAGGCTGGTAAGAGAGCAAGATAGTGGTTTAAATGGTGGTGAAGTGCTGAAAGAGAGAGGTTGAAGAAGAAACCTATCAAGGCTAAGGAGGGGTATTTATAAGCAAGAATGATCATCCCTTGGCATTAGGCCCTAACACGTGTCTTCACTGGTCTTGTCATGTTTGGCCCCTTAGAAAACATTTAGAACTTCTAAATAAGCAATAATGGGATCAATGTGGACATAGTAAAGCTCTGCGCGGGTCTTACTTGTGTTCCATGCAAAAGAATGACTCAACACCTATCATTGGCAAGGTAGATTAGAGGTGAGCCACATGCAGAGCATACATACATTTGCAAGTGCCATGGCTGGTGAAATGTTGCCTATGGGCGAAGTCATAGTTGAGAAGGTTGTGTGTGACACCCCACACCCAACTCGATCGTCGGGTCCGAATGTGTGACATTACATTACGTTGTCGAAACAACTCAGACTAACTTGACATAAATTTGCAAAAGTAAATTCTTATTCATCGTTCAGAACAATAAGCCTGTTCATTATGACCAACAAAAAACATTTGGTGTACATAAGAATCAATTTCATCTACATACAGGGGGTTATAATGAGTTAATATTGGAGTTAGGACTTGAATCCAAACTCATATGTCAAATTTCAAGTTATGTCTCTAGACATGGGGAATCTCAAGACAGTCCATAAATTATTTTGGAAATATTAGCTTCAAAGTTAACATGTCTCGAGTTGAGTCTCGAGGTAAGGTCCTTTATGTCTTGAGATTGACCTCTCATATTTTCCTATTTTTGGTTCGATGTTTGAATGTCCCGAAACAAGAGCTCTTATATCGAGACTTAGAATAGGGAAAAAACTAATTTAGCTTCAATGTACTTCTTTCTCGAGACAAAGGCCACTTGTCCCGAGACCTAGGAGCAATTGTCTCGAGATTAATTAGTTATGTATCGAGGCATTGAGCTCTTGAATGCAAAAATTAAGAGTAATTCTTTTTATCATTAATATTGTGGCAAGTTCTCCTTGTATTGAGACTTAAGGACCAAATGAACAAAATTTCCCACTTCTAACGGCCCAAAACCTTAGGCAATTGAACTCAAAACTTACCTAAAGCTTACCTTAAACCATAATCTCAAATTAACCCATCTAAACACATTCAACCATCACCAAATTATAATATTCCATGCATAAACACTTAATAAACTAATTCAAACAATCAATCCAACATAAACAAGCATAATCAATTAATAGTCAAAAGATAAAATCTAACCTTGCTTATGGGTCACTTACCTAAAGTGGCAAAACTAAATTAGGCATCAAACCAACCAACCTAGGTACATGTCATATGACTTCAAAACATATATATACATATATACGTACAAAACATGATTGTAATGGCTTTCTATTTGAATTGGAGAGTCGGATGCTTGACCATAAAATATTTATAGCTTTTATCCACAACTTACGCACGGAAACAAATAAATATGCACGTTGAGTAATGATTACTGAGTGGTGCTAACATAACTTGAATTCAATTATAAACATAATAAATCTAATAAAAATAAGTAACAAGATAACCCAACTTAACCAATCAACATTTCACATTAACATCAATGATACATATATACTAATAGATCATTTATCATTTCATCTTATTTACATTAATGCTTTACTCAATTTCTCGATATAATTTCCGATGCACTCTTAAGGTATTTGCATCTAATTTAACATATCAAACATGAATCATTTCAACATTTTTATCTCATCTCAGCTACACATATGTATACAATAAGTAATATTACATTTTTAATCCCCATTAACATATATCATACTCAATGATGGATACTTAGATCAATCCACCAACACAACAAATACACATTGAAGTGCTAATCGAGCATAAATGCACCAATCCCACCAACTACACCAGAATACGCTCATACCCTCAAGGTATTTGAGCTAGTGATACGTTCTCGACCCCCTAGGTATTAGAGAACTATCACGATATGTACATGCATAACGTTAAATCTCTCACCTATCAATACAGAACCTATGGCATGTAAAAATTTAAATGGTAGAAAAAAATATATTAGAGAAAAGAAAAAAAAACATAAGATTCAAAAGTTAAAGTTAATCAATAAAACAAAATATAAAAAGTAATTTTTTTTACAAAAAATAAAAGTAAATGAGAAAAAAGTATTTAATTATTTTATTTTGTCGAAGATTAGAGTAACCCTATTCGATTAAAATTATATTTTGAAGTGATTGATTCGTTCTGATGTATTATGCTTTAATTCTATTACATTATATTTTTTATTTTAATTTATCTCATGTTTTATTAATTTATTTTATATTAATTCCAAATTTATTTTCATAAAATATTAAACATATGAAATAGTATTTTAATTGAAAAATATTTAGTATAATTAAAATTTTTTAAATGGAAGGAATATTATATTTAAAAATTTAAATGGAATAATTGAAGTGATGATGTGGCAGCTGGTAGTTAACCAAATTTTATATAAACGTTAAGTGAACGTTTCACACAATTTCGATTTATTTTCTTTTGTCGACTTTATTTATTAGCCGTTATATGAACGTTACCCAGCTGTACGTAGGTCCCACGCGCCACTCTCTCCGCCTATAAATATTCTCCTTTCCCCTCACCGAGCCCTAAATCAAACCAAACCCCAAAAACAAAGCAAACAAATTTCTGTCTCCCAAAGATATTTTTTTGCTCTCTCCGCTTCAGAAAAATGGCTCAAGTTAGCATCTTGAAGGCTCTTTTGGTCGCTTTATTCATGGCATTCTTAACCGCCGCCACGGCACAAGTTAGTGAGGCACCTTCTCCTTCTCCGGACGCCGGTGCCGGTTTCTCCGTGGGCGTTTCCACCGCTGCTGTTGGGTTTTCTTTGGTTGTGTCTCTTCTTGCTTTGTTGAAAGCTTAAATTTATGGGATTTTTTTTTGGGGGGGTTTTTTGTACCATTGATTTATTATTGGGTTTTGTTTTTAATTTCATTCTTTGTTACTTCGTGGGATTGATTGTAATGAAGTTGATTCATTGAATATTATAATTATATTTTTTATGGTGTTATTATATTTGAGCAATTTTTTTCTTACAGTATTCATTCCTAAAATTAAATTGAAAATAATTCGATTGGATCCAAATGTCATGTCTTTCACTGTTAATAAAGGAAGGAAATTTCCAAAAATTTAAATAAATTTAATTTGAGATTACAAGAATTGGGATGTTTTCCTTTTTATCATAATTTAACTTTGAATTTCTTTTATTTATGTTTTTCGTCAGTACAGTATGCTGACTGTGTTGAATTGAAATAATTTAAAAACAATTATGTTTTGGTTGATTAAGTGTTTATAGGCCAGTGCTGTTAAATTAGAATTAAAATTATAAAAAGTTAAACTAATATTTTAATAATTTATATTTATTTTTAAGATTTTTAAAAAAATTTAAAATTATTGGTAAAAGAATTTTCTTTAAAATATTAAAAATGATATTTTAATTATAATTTAAGGATAATATATATTTTATTTTGCTATATCCGTGTATTACTTATCCTTACGAAATATCAAAATTAACATTCTGCATTATTATTTAACAGGACAAAATTAAAGGAAGGTTAATATAAAGTTTCAAAATATGAAAGATTTATTTATTTATTTTTCAGATATAAGGGGACTTGTATAAAAAAAACTGAGAATAATTTGGTAGGTAGGGGCATATATTTTAATTAATATATTAGTAAAAAAAGTGAGATATGGTAGGAAGGGGCATATATTTGCAATGGCATAAGAATCAATTGCTTCGCTGTACAACACCAATGATTCACTACAACCTATCAATTATTCTGCCAACACATTCCAACTCAAACCATACCCCAATTTTATATGCATATAATAGCTGCAACTCAAAATAACCATTACCTTCATCAGAATTGAATAATTTCTAGATAATCCGAGTTTTAACTCAATTAATAAATGTATTATTGTTAATGCAGTAAAATATAGATTTAAGTGTGTTAAAATGTATTATTTTTTTATTTATTGGTTAAAGAGGTGTTATCGAAACTTATAATGAGATTCTTAAAAAAAAAACCTGCATAACTAATTTTTCATTGAACAAATTATTAAATTTTAAATTTTTTTAATCATTTAAATTTAAAGATTGAGTTTTTTGAGTTGAATCACTACGAGTTTTGATTACTTTAAGTTTAAATCATTTTCGACTATTTGTTCATGTTGTTATGAGTTAAAGATCAATTGATAGGGGATGGAGAATCCCCTTGCCTAAGACCTCTAGTTGGGAAAATTGTGTTAATTTTCTTGCCGATGACAACTATATTATAAGAAACATAATTTAAGAACTTCATCATCAACTTTATCCATTTTGTATCAAAACCAAATCTCTCTCACACACCTTCTAAATATCCCACTCCACCTTATTATAGACATTCTTCAAATCCCTCATTATCCTATTATTTCTTATGGAAAATACTAGAGTACACATCAGGCCCAATTAGAACCCTACTTCCATAATTTCCTATTCTCTCACTTTCTCCATTAGCTTCAAATTCATTTCTTCTGTAACCAAGGAAGGCACAATATCCAAAACATGACCCCATTGTCTATGTCCAGTTGAAGTGAACAAATGCCTATAATAATCCTCAAAGTTTATCTCATTGCTACATAATTGTTTTTACTTTATTGAAGCTAAGCACATACAATTGGAGCCTTAATTGAAGCTTCAAGACGTCTTTGATATTGAACTCCACTCACATGTATGACTTGTTGGAATTTGTGACCCATCATGAACACATAAAAAGTTCATAATTATACTATTTAAATATACTGATAAAAGCCATTTACAAGGTGCATTGAATATTAGTAGACACATTGATTAAAGTAATGTGTTGTTAATGTTCAAAGTATAATTTAAATATATGGATTGAATTTTTATAGATACGTACGCTTCTCCCATCACTTAAAGTTATAGATTATGTCATATTTTCTTACTTATATCTAAATATATTTTAAGGAATATGACTATCAATTTTCAATAAAACAATTAAGAATATAAAAAAACCAAAAGCCACAAAACTTTCTACCATTATTGCAAATAGCATCACAATTTACAACCTCCAAAACTAGTATCATCGATCATATTCCAAGCTCAAAGATCCACTAAATATCAAAAGATAAATAATATATTTAAAAGTTCCAAATAGTAGGAAAAGCTAGATCTTCTTCATAACCATGATCATGAACTTGGAAACTAGCTTCAACTCCATGGAAACCATCAACACCACCATGCATCTCAATCATGGCATCCCAATTGAAGCTACTATTCTCACCAAATGGAACCAACTCATCATAATAATCTTTCATCGTTGAATCCATTGCTGTTGAAGTACTCTCAGCATCATCATTGTTATTAACAACAGCTTCTTCTTCACATTGCTTTTTTTCATCTTTTTTAATCCCCAGTTGTTGAAGAAACTCATGCAAATCAATCTGTGGCTTATCTGATGAAACCCCAACAACATCTTTCTCTTTCATTTGAACATCATCAGCTATGTTTTTGCTTTGGGTATCTGTTTTTGTTTTCAAAACCCCATTGTTTTTAAGTTCTTGAAGCCTCTGGTGAATAACATGAACACTAGGCTGAGCATTTATGTTGAGCAAACCAGGGGAAGAAGAAGGGAACATGGAGACAAAGTTGTTTGAAGGGATCCATTTGAACTTGTGTGTCGACGATTTGTTGGATAAGTTGGTGGTAGTGGTGGTGGGGATTCGTTGAAGGTGAGGCAGGTTGAGGTAAGCTTCCGGGCCGTACAACCTCCTAGCGGCGTCATCGTAAGCCATGGCGGCTTCTTCGGCGGTGGCGAATGAGCCTAACCATAGCCTGGTTCGTTTCTTGGGTTCCCTTATTTCGGCAACCCATTTGCCCCACGTACGTTGACGGACACCACGGTACTGGCACGATGCGTTCTGTGGACCACCTTTGCCTCGTGTTGGACCTTTCTTCCATGGCTTCAATGGCGATCGTTTGTAGCTGTCCATTAGAAGGAGATGAGTGAGTGAGTTAGTGAGCGAGTGAAGATGTGGAACCATGGGAGTGAATGGCGCGGGGATTTGTAGTGGGAAGTGTAGTTTGGTTTTAAATGTTTTCACGTTATGGGAAAAACAATTCAAGCTCCTGTGACCGTTACCAGGGAGCTACAAATATTTTTTCAATATACCCAACTTAAATATCTAGCCAAAACCTTAAATACCAAAAATATTTCTTAATAGAGATCTGTTTGATTTGGGTTCGGATTATTTAGAGTACCGATCATTTTAAGTTTAATGCTTTAGTCTGTCGGGGTCATTATAGCTTGAAATCATTTTGGGTTCTATTTAAAATTCGAATCAAAGTTACTTATATGCACGTAAGTTCTTTCAAGTTCAGGTTATTCTGAGTTTAAACTCTTGACTTTTTTATAATAAAATTGGGTTGAGTTGAGCTCGAATTAATCGAGTTAAATTTTCACATTGATATTATTTTAAATTTAATTTGGACGAATTTAAACGATTAACTTTTTATGATCAAACTGAATCAAATTTATATTAATCAAATTAAATTTTTAAATTTAGAACAATATCAGTAAATCTAATTTAATTAACTCGTATAAATATAAATGACTAAATTAAAATTCAAAGTATACATGTCCATACCCACATTTGTTTTTCAATATCTTTAATAAGGTCAAGCTCTACTTAATATTAAAACTATTTTTATATTTATATTAAATTTAAATGAAATATAATATTTTAACCCTTAATTAGAAATTCAGATTGACCCGAAATAAAAATAAAAAAATTGTCCAAAAGTCCAATTTAATCCTTCCTTATTAAAGTTAAATTTTAAATATAATCGTTTGCACGAATTAAATTAGTCCCATTTTTATTTGCTCAATTTTTTATTTTTTTATTTTTACTTTTCAAATCATTCCTTTTCAATTCTTTAGTAACTTTTTCCATTAATTTCATTTAAAAATCAAGCAATTTTATAAGCTTAGATCTCAACTTTTATAGTTTTTTTTTATCAATTTAGCCCTTACTTTTCCTCAACCTTTTATTTATTATCAAATTGGACAAATTCTGTTACGATTTAACTAGAACTTACATTAGATGACGTGATAGTTTATGTCGCAATCTACATATATTTTATAGTTAAAATATCACTATTTTGTATTATATATCACGTCAATAAATAATTTAATAATTTAAAATTTAAAAAATATAAATAAAGAAAATTCAAGATTAAACAAAAACTCAAAAAGTACAGAAAATTGATCCCTCTGTACCATCCAAATTTCACTTTTTTAATCCCCTCGCTTTGTTAACTTCATTTAAATATGATGTGGTTTTTTGTATTTTACATATCATTATTTAACTAGTATGTGGTAATGTATATATTGGCATATGCATATACACACGATTTTTGTAAATTTGAAGAGATTTTATTTTCTATTTGTAATTTTGGGAAATTTTTATAAAATTTTGAATTTTTTTATATTTTTGTTTTTATAATTTTTAATTATTTGATGATGTGATATATAATATAAAATAGTGACACATCAACTATGAAATACACGTGAACTAACATATAAGCTACCATGTGCAACATTTGCTACAATTTATAATGGTTCCTTCAAATTGTAATGGAATTTTGTTCAATTTGAGAAAAAGAAAAGGGCTAAGGGCCAACTAAAGAGAAAAAATAATGAATATGGGTCAAATTGGAAAAGTTACAAAAGTTGAGTACTGACTTTGTAATTATACCTAATTTTTAAACTAAGTTAACAAAAAAAGTTACCCACAAGACTGAAAATGAATAATTCAAAAAGTAAAAAAAAAATCTATTTCAAGCAAATGAAAATACAAAGATTAAATCCATACAAAACAATAAGCACATGAACTATCCTTAAATTTTAACTTAGTCCCAAACCAAGACAATAAGCAAACATATACTACCTATCTTGTCTTTCATGGGTTAATTATGATTATACACTCGATTTGTCAAACGTAATAAGTATTATCATAATCAATTACAATAAACATCAATAAAAATAGAAAAATGATGTAAAATGTTCATGGATGGATGGGTGACCAGCAATATATCTCATCTCCCTAGGATTCTTCTAAAAGGATTGTATTGTAGTAAATAAGTATGTGCTGGTGTAAAAGTAAAACATGTGGAATAAATCCACCTCACAACATTGTAGGCAATCACGAGCCCATTCCCCGCCCAAGCCAGCAGCACTACTACTACTACTACTTCTTCACATGTTTTGCTGCCATTATCGACCTGTGATTCTCGAGGACTTCACCTTTTTCCCATGCTACCATCCCTCTCTCTCTATTTCTCTCTCTTTAACGTCTCTATATTCCTAATGAATGTCACATGTTGAATTGGTTTTTGCTATTAGTATTCATGCACTGTACTGTTTTTTTCTTTACTGCTAGCTCTATGCATGTATGTATTTACCAGGTCAAGAGTTTTGTATCGGGGATTGGTAGGGGTGAAAACAGAAATTCGGCTTTCGGGGGGAGGGGGAATGAAAACTTTTAAAAGTTTGGAGGGGTTGAAGGTAAAAATTTTATTTAAGTCTTAAATTGAATGTTTTATAATTGGGAGGGACTAAAAGTTGCTATTAGTACATTTAATCAAAGGAGCCCAAGACCCTGCCCCTTTCTAGCCTTCGGGGCGAAGCCAAAATTTGGTTTTGAGGGGGGCAAAATAAAACTTTTAAAAGTTTGGAAGGGCTGAAGGTAAAATTTTTATTTAAGTAGGGTTTAAATTCAATGTTTTGTAATTGGGAGTGTACATGTTTATGGGTTGGATCATCTATCCAAGTTTGAAGATCTGCCTGAAATTTAAGAAGATTTTGACAAAAATATTAGATTTGAAAAATGGGTATCGACAAAAAGATTAGGCTCGTTTAAAATATGAGTAAGGCTTGAGTTCGAACATTCAAAACTTGCTCAATTCATTTTCAATTTTTATAATGTAATGTATATAATTTTTTGAACAATCTTATTATAAATTCTGATTAAATCTACTTTTTTTTTACACAAATAATACCTAAAACACAAAAATTAAATCTATAATAATATATAACACTATATTGTAATTGGTATTTGCCATTAGTATTCATGCACCATATTGTTTTTTTACCGCAAACTATAAGCGTGTTACAAAGTCAATAATTTTACAAAGGTGTTGGCAGGGTGAAGTTAGAAAATTGATTTTCCGGGAGAGAAAATGAAAATTTTAAAGTTTGGAAGGTTGAAAGTAAAATTTATTTTGAATAAAGTTTAAATTGAATAGTTTATAATTGGGAGGGACTAAAGTTGCTATTAGTCCATTTAACCGAACGAGCACAAGGCCCCTTCCGCTTTGCTACGCCCTTGGGGATTGGGATAAAAACACAAGTATTTGATACATTAGTAGTATTTTTTTTATTTTACAAGTAATTTTATAAAATTAGCATGTATCTAAATTGTATAGGATACTTGTCAACTGTTAGAGAGTTAAATTCGTAATGCACCAACTATTTTTCCTAAAACTTTTAGACGGTTAAATTTTTTTTTTAACCTTTCGTATATATAGGATTATTATGAGGTAAATTCATTGTAAAATTAAAAACTTTTCAATAAATTGTCATAGTTTTTTTATGTTTAATATAGTATAAGGATACCTACAAGTAAGGGTTAGAAATAGAAAATATCTAATTATAATTTTTGGAAGTTTTTTATCAAAAATTTTAATGCAGTTAAGTATTAAAATATTAAGAAATTTTGTAATTATAATATTTTTATTTATTATAATATATTTTAATTAATTTAATTAAAACTTAAATTATATTAGAGTTTGTTATAAATGTAAGCCAAAATATTTTGTAATTCGAGTTTGATACTAATACGAGGAAGTTGGGCCATTAGGTAGGTGTCTTCCATGTGTTGACCACGTTAAAGAGTTCAATTTGGTTGTGAGCAATTTATTTGGGCTTTAGTTTCTTTGGGCCTAACAAGTTCATAAGCTTGGAATTTTATTTATTTATTTAATTTTTTTATACATGATTCTAGAACATCTAAATGTTAAATTTTTTTTATATGAAAACTAGTTATAGCTCCTCACTAACCTTTAAATAAGAGGGCAACGCATTTTAGTGCCTCGAATCTATGTTCTCCTACATTAACAGCAATATCGATACCAATCTAACTAAGACTCAATCAGGCATATTAATGTTATTATTTGCTATAAAAAAATACAACATTTATTTTTATTGGTTAGAAAAAATAAAACAATGTATGGATTCTCTCTAAATTTATTATAATTAATTAATCTGAGTTGAGTTATGATTCTTTGCACATCATTAATCTCGACCAAATATTAAGTACCTTAGAAGCGGCATTAAAGAGGAGCTAGCGGGGGCTTTGGCCACATTAAAATGGAAAATTTGTGTTTTAGTCTTTTTAAAATTTAAAAATTATAAGTTAATACATGATAAAGTTAAATTTTGACTTCAAAAATGATAAATTTACAATTTAATTTTTTTAGAAAATATAAGTTTTATAGAAAATTTACATTTCTTCTTCCATAAAATTTATTTTTGTAATAAATTAGTAAACTTCCATAAATTTTATAAAAAATAAAATAAAATCCATCTTATAAAAGGATTTACAAAAAAAAGGATATTCGATAGTGAAATATATATAGTAAACAAACAATATTGACAAATTATATTTCCTTGCCCAATTTAGGACTAGTTGTTAAAAATAAAATTAAAAAATTATATTAATATCCATATATTTTATAATCAATTTTAAATAAAAAAATTTATTTATACTATCAAATATGATTTGGATCAAACCATTTAATCATATATGAATTAATAAAATCAATGTTTAAGATTTGATCCATGTCGAGTTGACATTATATAATCGACTAGCTGGTTATGAATTAATGAAATCTCAATCTAAGATTTGGTCCGTATCGAATTGGGTGATTAACATGACACGATTATATACATGATCAGTTAAATAAATATAAATCGTACATATAATTAATAAGCGGGTTATGAATTAATGAATTCAAAATCTAAAATTTGAATCATATTGAGTCAATTGTATGTATAATCGAAAAGTTAGATATGAAATAACGAAATTATTAAATAAGATTTGGTCCATATCGAGGTGAATGAGTAACCTATATTGATAATGAGACATTTATCTATCTTCATCAAAACCGTGTTTCCAACCATATCAAGAAGATTTGGTAGGGTTTTGAAATAAACTTTTAGTTTTTCTATTCAGTGGTAGTAGTTAATTGCTGCTGTAAGATTTCATTGGATTTTACTTGAGAAAAAAAAAATAGTTTGAAAACTTTTTCCCCAAATAACCCAAATTGTTAAATCAAAATCCTTTCCAGTTTGCTATATATCGAAGCAAATCCCTTAATTCATTCACAATTCACCATCTTCATCTTCATCTTCATCATCATCAATCTCATCAAGTTTACCAACATCCACATCCCATTTTAGCACCTGAAATGGCTCGAACAAGAAAGCTGAGAAGATGGTACCGACGACGACAAGGGCAAGAGCTCGAAAGAGGTAGCGATTCGGGGTCGTCAACGGATAACAATGGGGTTCTAGTTTTGCAAAGTGGGCATGGATGTTGTACTCCAAAGGGACAAAGGTTCAAAATACCAGAGATATTGGCTTGTCCGCCAGCTCCAATGAAACCCAAAGTTGCACCAAAGTTATCATCCAAAAGGACTTTCTTTGCTTCACAAGATATGGAGAGTTTCTTCTTTCTTGCATTTCAAAAATGTCATTAGTTCTTCACTTATTTAAATCCCAAAGTCATCAGTTTTTAGTGTTCTGGTTCACCTTGTTAAAAGAGTGCTAAATCTTTCACATAATGTTAAATATTTTGCTCCAGAGTTTAACTTACATTAGAACAATCTTAAAATATCATGATTTATACGTCCAATAAAATTAGCTATCTCATAGTTTATTCGTAAAATACTCAAATTTAAAATCTTAAATTTCAACTTCAATTTTAAACTTGAAACCCTAAAGTTTTTTAATCTCTTTGAATCCTCATTCCAATTCTAAACCTAAAATTTTAAATCCTAACTCTAACCCTAAACTTTGAGTATTACTTTATTATTATTGATTAATTTTTATTTAATTAATTAAAAAATAAAATATTCTTTTGAAAAAAATAAAAAATAAATAAAATAATTAAGGTTAAAATATTGTCATGGAGAATTGATTTGGTGATATAAAATATTTGACATCAAATAATAATCTTTTTAAAATATATGAAATGTAAAATATTATTGGGAGGAATTGATTTGGTGAAATAGGATATATGATTTTAATTAATAAACATTTACAAATATATGATTAAAATTTTGCCTTTTATGGTCATCTTACGTTCGATTTTATTATTAGTCTTTATACTCTACGTAAGTTGTGGATTTAGTCTTTATATTTTAATTTGATCAGTGTTAGTCTATATTCTTTTCGAATTGGTCAATTTTAATCTCTGCACTTTTCAAAATTTAAAATTTCAATTCTAATCAAATGGTAGCAGTCAAATCCATTTAATTAAATTTTGTTGTTAGTCTTGTACCGTGCCTAAAATTGTGAATTTAATCCATGTTCTTTAATTAGATCATTCTTAGCTTCTAGACTTTCGGAATTCAAATTTTTAATCTTGATTGCAAATGACAAAAGTTAATCAATAAATTTGTTGTGAGTAATACATGTAGAAATAGCAAGCTAATATGGTATTACATATGTGGTAATATGTTTACCATATCAAATTTTGGAAATAGCAGAACTTAACTTAATAAATTTAATAGTTACTATTTAGTCATGATTGAAATTTTAAAATTTAAAAAGCACAAGGGCTAAAAATGATCAAATTAAAGCATAGGGATTGAATCCGAAACTTACATATACAATAAGAACTAACGGAAGAATTTAACCTAATATAATTTAAACTAATTCAAATTATGTTATTAGTTCATGTAATATGCATAAGTTGCAAATTTAGCCCATGTACTCAATTTTGATCATTTTTCTATTTACATTTTTTATATTTGAAATTTCTATCCTAACCCGAATAGTAGCAATTAAATTTGTTACATCAAACTCAGGTATTAGCTCGTACTATGTGTACGTTGTCAATTTATCTATGTTTCATATTCTATAATTTATATGCATTTCTTATTTTATGGCTTTAAATTATACATGCATATACATTTTTACATAAGTGTATTTATTGTCATCATTGTTATTTGGTGTTTGTTTATTTATTCGTGTACACTTGTGCCTTTTTTAAATGTTAGTTCTATTTATTTATTTGTATGCTTTGTTTATGTAATCGCCTCGTCATTTCATTTTGCCTATTGCATTGTTGTTACTCACTTTACTTTGCTCACCTTGTCGTATTCGTTATTGTTTTGTCAAGCATTGACACTAAACACCAAAAGGAAAATTTTTCTAAATAAGGCAATATTTCGCGTTTGGAAACTCGAGAAAACGTGCCCTAACGTGCTGGGTTTCGATTTCTCGTTTGACTAAATAGCCAAATATCCTCTTAAAGCTTCAAAGTATGGTTTCATTAAACTATAAGGTGATCTTGGTTTCGATGGTTTAGAGTATTGTGCCCTAACGTGCTGGATGTGATATTCCTTCGGAACAAGAGAATCTTATGTTTCAATTCACGATATCAGATTTTCTTTTAAGGATCGTATTTTTTAAAACTCTTCAAATTTTCAATTTTCGACACTAAGACACTAATTAATCAACTAGGTACCAATTTTGGGCGTATCGAGGGTGCTAATCCTTCCTCGTGCGTAACCGGCTCCCGAACTCATTTTTCTGAATTTCGTAGACCAAAATCGTTGTTTTAATAAAATTAAATCATTTATTAAAAACAACCACTTTTTGAGGTGACCCGATCACACCTCGTCAAAAAAGGATTGGTGGCGACTCCCGTTTTCATTCTTTTTTAAATCCAAGTCGACCCCGTTTTCATCAAAAAAATGGTGTCAACAGCTTGGCGACTCCGCTGGGGATTATAAGAGAGTCAAGCCACGTGTTGATTATTTCTTGTCTTTTTGTTGAAAGTGGAAAATTCGATTTAAATTTACGATCCTCTCATTGCATCTCTTTTTGTTTTGAGTTATATTTTTTTTATCATGTTCTGTATTTTATTTTATACCTCTGCACATTGCATTGCATGACCGTTGGTCACACCTTTTAAGTGGGAGTGAGAAACTACGCCTTCGTGAGGTTTTCACCTCCGCATGGGATAGTGAATCGCTTCCGGGATACATCCGTACCTATGTCTTCGTGAGATTTTCATCTCCGCATGGCCATAGGGAAATGTATTCCCCTGAACTGAACTCGGTCCATATGAGCCTATAATGGGTGAGGATCGAGGAATCTGCTGGTTCAGGTACCCTTACTTTAGAACCAAACCTCATGTAGTGAACCTTAGGAGCCCACCCTAGGTAGAACCACTTCGAACCCCTAGTATTCACCCAAATAGGTGTTCTATTTATTCTTGCTTGCTTTTGCTTTGTACTAACATGTTTTCTTTTTGTTATGATTGCATTGCATTTTCATCGTAAAAAGATGTGTTGATTCACGTTCAGTTGTTAAATAGAGAGCTTGTCATAAGGAAATGGGTTTCTTGATAAAGTGGATAATAATACGGTTGTCCGAATGTGGTCCAAGAAAACGTGATAAGAGAAGGATGATAGTTTAATGGAGGACCACACAACCATTGCTCCGTGGCCCGAGAATTTAATGTGACAAGGATTATTCGAGAGCCGCTGAACTTTCTTAAAAGAGAAGCCAACGAGCACCATGAGGTTTAGTGAGCAACGAGTCATGGCCCGGATTGAGTAAAAAGGAGATATAAGATACGTCCCTTTTGAAGAGTTCGTGAGACTTATCTTAACGCTCGAACGAAGAAAATGATCGAATGTCTCCGCATATGAGGGCAAAGCCGTATATGTATCCGCTTTATTTAAAGAGATTTGTTTTCTAGTAAAGTTGTTCTAATAGAATTGAATTAAGAATCAATGTCTCTTTTTGCATTCATACATCTGCATTACATTTCATTGCACGTATCTCTTCATTCATTAACATTACATTTCATTACATACAATAAATTTCCTAAAATCCAAAAATACGCGTTCATGCATTAACATTACATTTTATTACATACAATAAATTTCCTAAAATCCAAAAATACGCGTTCATGCATCAACATTACATTTCATTGCATACAATAAATTTCCTAAAATCCAAAAGTACGTCGAGTTTAGAACTCTAGTACAAAACTAGATGGATTGGAATTCTTTGAATATATCGATGGTTCGAAAGGTGAAGATGTGTATGCCTTTGAAAAAGAACTAAAAATGAAAAAACCTATCTTGAATTTGTTTCTACATCCCTAGAGGCGTTTTAAACAACTGGACCGTGGAGGAGATTCTTGTAATTTTTAGGACCATTTCAGAGTAATATTTGGAACGCTCTTATTGTTCTAAGCCTGGGAGCAATAGAAAATCATTTTGTGAAAAGGCACATGTCCACTATTCTTTATTTCAACGAAATGCATCTTTGTGTCTTGTTTTGGCAAATATTCTTTTGTTCCTTCCAATTCATTCATACTCATACCACCAGGTAATTACCCTTTGATTCGTTAGCTCTTTGAGACTTCCTTCGTCCCTAGAATAGGTTTCCAGATATCAATGATATGAGCAACACTGCTATTGACTCAGAACTTTCTTTCAAGCAAGATATGTGTCTAGAGGATCCTCAAGACTTCGAAGATGATCAAGACTGTAGTTTATCTCCTGATTTGTTAAGGATGGTAAGGCAAGTCGAAAAATAGATCCAACCTTACAAAAAAAATTCAGTGGGGAATTGTGAGCTTAGGAGAAGAGAAAAAGGTGAAGATTAGAGCCTGTATCACTGCAGAGACAAAGCAAGACGTCATTGAGTTACTCTAAAAATTCAAAGATGTTTTTAGACAAGTGGATGCTCTTGAGGTTAAGAAGATCTTGGACGAGGAACACGTGCTAATGGTTTTGCAATGGCCAAGCAAATCATGAGATTTGGGTACTGCTGGCCCACCATGGAAGGGGATTGCACCAGTTATACCAAGAAACGCCACAAGTGCCAAATTTACGGAGACAAGATTTATGTGATTCCTTTATCTCTTCATGTTATGAATTTTCCATGGACTTTCTCTATGAGGGGCATGGATGTTATTTGGGCCGACCTCGCCAAAAGCTTCTGGCGGTCATCGATCTATCTTTGTGTTCGTCGATTACTTCATCAAGTGGGTAGAGGTTGTTTCATATGCCAATATCATAAAGTCGACACTCGGCAAATTTCTTGAAGAATCATATGTCGATATGGAATGCCAAAAAGGATCATATTAGACAATGCATTGAATTTGAACAACGGCACAACATCAGAAGTTTGCAGTTTGTTCAAGATTAACACCATGTTGCCCTCAAAATTAACAGTTTAGTGGAGGCCAAAAAAAAGAACAAATAAAAACCAAATAAAAAACAAAAGCAAAAACAAAAAAAACTCTACCAGGACAACTCATTTCTCATTGGCATATGGAATAGGGACAGTTTTACCCATCGAAGTTGATATTACTTTCCTTCAAGTCTTGTCAGAGCTGAATCTGGATGAAGCAAATCCAAACCCGATATGATCAGTTAAATTTGATTGAAGAGGAAAGATTCAAGGTTATCCGTCTTGGTCAAAAGTACCAAAAATAAAATACGCGAGCTCACCAAAAAGTTCGCCCCAGAGACCTGATATCGAAGAATATTCTTGCCATACAAAAGGACTTCAGAAGAAAATGGATGCCGAACTGGAAAGGACCTTATGTGGAAGGCCTTATCTGAAAAAGCGTTGATATTGACAGGATGGATGGCAAGAACCTACCTAATCTCGAGAATTCTGATTCAAGAAATAAATACTTCACTTGAAAAAAAACGAAAAGAAAAATGAAAAAATGAAAAAATAAAATAAAAAAGAAAAAGAAAAAGGAGAGGCCAAGGTGAAAACCCGCAAAGGGCGCCTTGAGACCAAAGGGGTTTTGAATTGAAAACCCAGGAATGGGCAATTCAAATTTTCGATCAAAGATGAGGCATAGAGTAGTTTTGTCTTCTCCGAATTAACAAGAAGGAAAGATGCTATATCTTGGGGCATCAACAAAGCCTTCTAGGACTTCTAAACATATATCAAGTTCAAAAGGGTCCTTAAGAAGTTTGGGGCAGAGAAGCTCATGCTACGATATCTGGGGCACCTATTCCCATTTTGTTCATACATCATCTTGATTAATTTATTCTCATTTTGTATTCTAGCAAAATTTGCTATCCTGATTAATGTGTTCATTTAGAGCTTTGCTCTTAACAAATTTTCATCTTATCCATTGTGATAATATTTTCCATCTTATTCATCTCGTATCTCAGCAAAATTTGCTATCTTGATTTATTTGTTTGTTTAGAGCTTTGCTCTCAACAAAATTTCATTTTGTCCATTTTGATAATCTTTTTCAAGCATTTTTCATTGAAATAACGATTAATGGATTGACAATACACACGCAGAAGGAGTTCTGCATATTACTCTGAAAGTTTCTAAATAATACGAGGACCTGAAACAGGACTATTGTTTAGAACTAACCAAACCTAAGGGTTGGAAACATTTGAGAAATGATAGTCTAAATAGCGTCTATTTCTTTGGGTTTTCTGTCAAACTGGCTGAACAAGAAGGCATCAGTGATAGAACCTTGATGAACAATGAGGAATGACAACCTAAGCATTAAAAATGGATCATTCTCATGACATTCTACAAATATAATACATACACATCTAGTTAGGAGCATTTGATTCATTCTGATCATGTCATCCTAAACACTAGGCGTAAATAGGTCCTATCTTCCTATATTGGTAGGAAGTGGATCAAAGATACAGATCTTGTCTTCCCATATTGGTGGCGAAGTAGATCGAAGGTAGCAGATCCTATCTTCCTATATTGGTAGGAAGTGGATCGAAGATGCAGATCTTATCTTCCCATATTGGTGGCGAAGTAGATTGCAGAAAGCAGATCTTGTCTTCATGTATTGGCGTGAAGTAGATCGAAGGTAGCAGATCCTATCTTCCTATATTGGTAGGAAGTGGATCAAAGATACAGATCTTGTCTTCCCATATTGGTGGCAAAGTAGATCGAAGAAAGCAGATCTTGTCTTCATGTATTGGCGTGAAGTAGATCGAAGGTAGCAGATCCTATCTTCCTATATTGGTAGGAAGTGGATCGAAGATGCAGATCTTGTCTTCCCATATTGGTGGCGAAGTAGATTGCAGAAAGCAGATCTTGTCTTCATGTATTGGCGTGAAGTAGATCGAAGGTAGCAGATCCTATCTTCCTATATTGGTAGGAAGTGGATCAAAGATACAGATCTTGTCTTCCCATATTGGTGGCAAAGTAGATCGAAGAAAGCAGATCTTGTCTTCATGTATTGGCGTGAAGTAGATCGAAGGTAGCAGATCCTATCTTCCTATATTGGTAGGAAGTGGATCGAAGATGCAGATCTTGTCTTCCCATATTGGTGGCGAAGTAGATTGCAGAAAGCAGATCTTGTCTTCATGTATTGGCGTGAAGTAGATCGAAGGTAGCAGATCCGGTCTTCCTATATTGGTAGGAAGTGGATTGACGATGCAGATCTTGTCTTCCCATACTGGTGGCGAAGTAGATCGAAGAAAGCAGATCTTATCTTCATGTATTTGGCGTGAAGTAGATCGAAGATTGTAGATCTTACCTTCCTGTATTTGGCAGCGAAGAAGATCGAAGATGGCAGATTTTACCTCCCTGACTACAGTGGAGTACATTGAAGCCGATAATTCTATCTCCCTGTATTTGGCAGTGGAATAGATTGAAGATTGCAGATCTTGCCTTCCTGTATTTGGCAGCGAAGCAGATCAAAGATGGCAGATTTTACCTCCCTGACTACAGTGGAGTACATTGAAGCCGATAATTCTATCTCCCTGTATTTGGCAGTGGAATAGATTGAAGATTGCAGATCTTGCCTTCCTGTATTTGGCAGCGAAGCAGATCAAAGATGGCAGATTTTACCTCCCTGACTACAGTGGAGTACATTGAAGCCGATAATTCTATCTCCCTGTATTTGGCAGTGGAATAGATTGAAGACTGCAGATCTTGCCTTCCTGTATTTAGCAACGAAGCAGATCGAAGATGGCAGGTTTTACCTCCCTGTGACTACAGTGGAGTACATTGAAGCTGATAACTCTATCTCCCTGTATTTGACAGTGGAATAGATCGAAGATTACAGATCTTATCTCCCTAAGTAATAGTGGAGCAGATCGCATCAAGTCTTATCTCCCTAAGCAGTAGTGGAGCAGACGAAACCACAGATTTTACCTCTCTGACTACAGTGGAGTACATTGAAGCCGATAACTCTATCTCCCTGTATTTGGCAGTGGAATAGATCGAAGATTACAGATCTTATCTCCCTAAGCAATAGTGGAGCAGGTCGAAGACGGCGGATTTGACCTCCCTGATTACAGTGGAGTACATTAAAGCTGGTAGTTCTATCTCCCTGGGCAACAGTGGAATAGATCGAAGATTATAGATCTATCTCCCTAAGCAATAGTGGAGCAGGTTGAAGATGGCGGATTCTACCTCCCTGATTACAGTGGAGTACATTGGAGCTGGTAGTTCTATCTCCCTGGGCAACAGTGGAAAAGATCGAAGATTACAGATCTTATCTCCCTAAGCAATAGTGGAGCAAGTCGAAGACGGCAGATTTTACCTCCCTGATTACAGTGGAGTACATTGAAGCTGGTAGTTCTATCTCCCTGGACAACAGTGGAATAGATCGAAGAAAACAACATTCAGTCTTATCTCCCTAAGCAGTAGTGGAGCAGACTAAAAACACAAATCTCATCCTCATGGAGTCATAACAAAGTAGATTGAAGCTACAAGGCGTATCTGAAGTTGCCGTGAAGTGGATCAAAGCAAGAAGACGTAGTGGACTGAAATGAGGTTACTTGAAGAAGATAAGCACCATAAAATCAAGACTCGGCGAGACCGGGCAAAATTGGCCTTCTTAGTCTTTGCTCTGTTCTCGTTACACGACAACAAGCAAAGAGGGGCAGCTGTACGAGCCCATTTTGCCCGGGCCCATACCAACAAAATAACTCAAATAATAAACCCAAAAGTAACAGCCCATTTACAAACCCAAACTCTGACCCAAAATTTAAACCCAAACAAATCAAAATCCTAAAGCCCAAATGGCCCAAAATCTAAAATATTTTTCAGTAAAATTCAGCAGCAAACCCTAGCTGGCCGTCGCATGCCTTACGTGGCCTCCTCATCTGCCACACCTCCAGCTCTCCATGCCACCATGTCGGCCACCATGCCCCTCAGCCTTGGCCACCACGCCCCACGCGTCTGACACTCCCACCTGCTCCACCGTGCCCACCACCTGCAACAAGAACAAACACAACAGCAAAGAAAACATGCGAATGATGGGGGAAGTAATAAACAAAAGGAACGAAAAAAATATATTGGCTTTAAAAGTCGAAATCTATCATTTGTAATAGGGGTTTTTTTTTTCTTTTCTGTTTTCGTTTTAACATTCGTTCAAATGTTCAAAAAAATCAATAATCAAGATAGAATGAAACACATGTACAAGCCGTGATTTTAACACTGAAATCAGAAGTTCAAAGTTGTCAAAAAAAATCAAAAACCACAAGTATAAGGTAATCTTTTTCTTTATTTTTTTGTCTCGTTCTCTAAACCTATTTTCCATACATAAATATTAATATATATAAAAACACAAGAAAAAAATAAAAAAAAAATATATTTTTTTACCTTTTCCGGCCACCGCGTGCGGTGGCCGGCGCCGGCGCCGGCGAGCCTCCGGTGGCCGTCCGGTGACCGGCCCCTGGCCGGATTCCCCTCCCTTCTCTCTCCCTTCTCTCTTCCCTCTCTCTTTTTTTTTCTTTCCCTCTCCCCAAATGATTTTTTTTTGGTTAGTTTAGGCCTTATATAGCCCTCCAAAACGACGTCGTTTTGGGGGCTACACTTAAGCCCCAAAACGACGTCGTTTTGGCCATGCCCGACCCATCCGACCCGACCCGCTAGAGGATCCGCGTGTTTTCGTTTGAATGGGATATTTATGCGCGCAGTCCTTCCGCTTTTCTGATGCTTCACAATTAAGTTTCTTATGGTTTTTAATTTGGCCCTATAATTTCTCGCGCTTTTCGATTTAGTCCCCGCCAATGTGCTGCGTTTTAATGGAAAGGAATAATTGTTGTTTCGGTCCCCCAAAGTTTCACGCGCGTACAATTAAGTCCCTTTTCTTTGTTTTCATTTCAAATTGGCCCCACAACTTTGTTTTTAATTCAATTTTAGTCCTTTTTTCGTTTATTTTTATATCTTTATTAAATATCCTTGTTATTTTTATATTATTAGTATTATTAGTATTAGTATTACTATTATGTATTAGTATATATTTTATTATGTACGTGTATACATATATATATTTTCATATTTAATATTTTTATTTCATTTTTATTCTAATATTTTATTAATCTTATGTTTGTTTCTTTATATTCCAATGTTATCATTATTATTATTATTATTATTTTTATTAGTTTATGCTTTGTTATATATTTATATATTTATAATACGTATATATACTTGACATATTTGTATATACCTCGGTAATATTATTACTAGTTTTTAATATACGCATATATTACCTAAATATTTTAGTATTATGTATATTCTTCATGTATTATATATGTGTTCTTAATACTATACTTTATTTGTGTCATGTTTTTATGTCGTATTATTATATTTTAATATTATATTATATAATTATATATACATATATCTTTTATATATATTATCATTGTATATATTTTAATATTATTAGTTATATTTTACACTATTATATATATATTTCTAATATTATATTGTATATACTGTCGTTTATATATATATATGTGTATGTATTTATGTAGTGTAGAAAATAGTTTTATTATCATTCTTATCATTTCTAAGGTATGCATATACTATATATGTTCTATGTATGTTATATGGATTTTTAATATCGCTGAATATATATGTCATCATCTTATATATTATTTATATTAAAATATTTTAATATTCATAATTTCAAATTGTTGATACATTTTTATAATATATTTACGTACATACTTTTCATTTATTATAAATATACTTTTTTATATTTTTATATCTCATATTTTTATGTATACATAGGTATAAGCATAAATACATACATCTTAATTCATATATATGTATATATACGTACTTATACATACTTAAATATATTTTTCATATTTCATAATTCTTATATACTTACATATATTTATGCATATTTTACATCATATACATACTTATATATATTCTTTATATTCTTAAAAATGCTTTTTGTATATTTCACATATTTTATAATTCACATACATATATTTTATATTATCACAATTTGTAAATATATATAAACACATTTACATTTTTATTTTTATAATACTTACCGATTTTATATATATGTATATATTTATCTATGTTTCATATTCTATAATTTATATGCATTTCTTATTTTATGGCTTTAAATTATACATGCATATACATTTTTACATAAGTGTATTTATTGTCATCATTGTTATTTGGTGTTTGTTTATTTATTCGTGTACACTTGTGCCTTTTTTAAATGTTAGTTCTATTTATTTATTTGTATGCTTTGTTTATGTAATCGCCTCGTCATTTCATTTTGCCTATTGCATTGTTGTTACTCACTTTACTTTGCTCACCTTGTCGTATTCGTTATTGTTTTGTCAAGCATTGACACTAAACACCAAAAGGAAAATTTTTCTAAATAAGGCAATATTTCGCGTTTGGAAACTAGAGAAAACGTGCCCTAACGTGCTGGGTTTCGATTTCTCGTTTGACTAAATAGCCAAATATCCTCTTAAAGCTTCAAAGTATGGTTTCATTAAACTATAAGGTGATCTTGGTTTCGATGGTTTAGAGTATCGTGTCCTAACGTGCTGGATGTGATATTCCTTCGGAACAAGAGAATCTTATGTTTCAATTCACGATATCAGATTTTCTTTTAAGGATCGTATTTTTTAAAACTCTTCAAATTTTCAATTTTCGACACTAAGACACTAATTAATCAACTAGGTACCAATTTTGGGCGTATCGAGGGTGCTAATCCTTCCTCGTGCGTAACCGGCTCCCGAACTCATTTTTCTGAATTTCGTAGACCAAAATCGTTGTTTTAATAAAATTAAATCATTTATTAAAAACAACCACTTTTTGAGGTGACCCGATCACACCTCGTCAAAAAAGGATTGGTGGCGACTCCCGTTTTCATTCTTTTTTAAATCCAAGTCGACCCCGTTTTCATCAAAAAAATGGTGTCAACAAATATAATAAATCATATAAAATAATTTTAGTATAGTTGTATAAATAATTTTTAAATTAAAATTAATATGTTCATTCTATTTTTAAAAAATTAGAATTTTAGAATGGAGTCTACCAAATACTTACCTAACCCTAATTCCTTCATTTGGGGAAAAATTTCCCCCCATTCTCCATCATAATTCTATTGTTTTCTACCCTAAAAAAAAGTTCTATTGTTTTCTTAATGATGTTTCTATTTTTAAGATATTATATGGCATTGAAATTCTTGAAACAATGTGAATTTTTTTTTAAAGATAATAAGTTGGATTTTCTTTACCTAATGAATTATGGAAATTTAGATTAATTCTTTTTAATATATTTTCTTAATGCAAGTCTACTTTCTTTATGTATATGGGACTCGAAACTTATTTAAGAAGATTTGAATAAAAATATTATATTAAAAAAATTGTTTGTGTAAAATTAATAATAAAGGCTTGTTTAAAATATAAATCAAGCATAAGTTTTAAGTTTCAAATCAAATCCCAAGTTTGGTCTCGCATAGCTCATTTTTGAAGTTTATATTATGTTAACTTTCTTTTATTTTTTTGTTTTTTGGTAAAAGGAAACAACATAAAAGTGATTACATTAAAACAGTCTATTATTAAGTGAAAAACTTGCATCTCATTGTACGTTGAACTTGCATATTTAGCCATATGATCAGCAATTTTATTGTGGTCCTTGGAAATATGTCGAGAATGTACACTCCTTACAACTCAAGAAATGATGAATCAGTCGCAGCTCCAACATCCTACTATTTGCCACACCGCCAGCTAAAATAGTTTTCACTACCAGAGCATTATCACATTCCACCTCTAACAAATCACCGATCAGTACAATAGATCAATACTCATTGACGAATAGAAGTATATAACCTTATATCCAAGCGAATTTGACAATAAATGTCAAACACCAGAGAAGAAAATTGTTTGAATTTTGTTTGCAAATTTGTAACGTTTAAAGATATTTCTAGAAAAAGAAAAACTTAACTATAGGAGAAAAGGGGAAGGGGAGCCTTCAATTGGTGTAGGCAGTGAGAACAGAGAATGTCATACAACAATGACTTAACAGCCTAGTGATTTAAATGAAAACTTTTAAAATTGAATGACCAAAACGTAACTTATTAGTAATTTAATGGGCTTAAATGTAATTGAAAAAGAAAGAAAGAAGAATATGACCCATTTTCGACACTTTGTTCATTGAGATGGAGATAGAGATGGCCATTAATGGTTTAGGTATAGTGTGTATGTCAGAGAAAGTGACAAAGGGAATCCAATGTAATGAATACTTCCAAGTTCATATAACATATTGTCTTCTCACGTTAATTTATTTCTTTTGTTTAACTCATTTTTTTAATATTTTATTAAAGATTATTTTGTTTATTATTTTAATTATTTTTTTACATTTAATTTAAGAAAAGTGATGCATTAATTTATACTTTTCCTTTTCTTATTTTTTTGTTAAAATGTACTTCTCTTTTTTATATATCACCTTGACTTATGTTAATAGATATTGTTTAATTTTTTTTATTGGTCAAATTCTTGAGAGGCCCCTTTATTATAGGTACCTGATCAATTTAATCTCTCTACTATTGAATGGATCAATTTAGTCTCTATATTATTAAAAAGAATCAAATAAGGTCAAGTTAAAATAGAGTTAACATTTACTAGTTTTAAAAAATACAATTTATTGTTTAGCAGAGTTGATATTTTTAAAGTTTTAATGGTTCTATAAATTAAATCTTTTATTTGGAATTGAACTGTAATTGAAAAAATAATTTTTAACATATTTTTATACAATAAATGTTTAATCTATTATAAATTGGAATCATTTGATTCTTTTTAATAGTATAGGGACTAGATTGATTCATTTAACAATAGAGTGACTAATTTGATCTGATCCCTATGACACAGGGATCTCATGTATTGGTTGTAGAAAAAAAATTTGAATTTGAAACTATAATGAAAAAAATAATAATATTTAAGAGTTTTAAGTATGGTGAAAAATTGTTTAAAAAAAAGTATGGTGAAAATAATAGGGTAAATTATAAAAATCGTCACCCAGTTATGATTATATTCCTGTTTTGATCACCCAATTTTAAGAAATTTAAACTGAGGTTGAGATTTTTTTTTTTCGTTTTGTGGAAATTTAAATGGAGATTTCAGAATTTCACAATTAAATGCTCTGATTTTATTAGTATTTATAAGTATCAATTACAATCTTCACTTAATATATATATACCAATCAATTAATTAAAATATGAGAGATCAATAAGCTACAATTTCATCATTTAACAAAATATTTTTAATAATTATTAATAAAATATTCCAAAAATCTGATCAAACATAGTAAATATTATAATACATAGAATAATTTATTAATTTTTAATTCAACCGTTTTAATCTTATATCTATTTGTTTACTAATAAATATAAATGTAAGAAAATTAATATAAACTCGACCCATAAAAGGTTCTAACTTTTAATTTAATACTTATATTTAAATACTTTACTACGTTGGTACCATTCTTAACTGGGTTACCAGTTCAGTTATGAAACTATAGAGATGTTGATTCTTTTAAATTATATAATTAATATTATTTTGATAACAATTTTATCTTTTTATACTTTTATATCATATTTAAATAAGAGATTTAAAAATTATAAATTTAAAGATCGAACACATGTTCAATAGCATTAAAATATAAATTCATTATCACTCCACCTATTACCATTAATGAATAAATTTTAATAGAAAATATTTTGACATTATTATTAATGTGTTTCACTAAAATAATTAATGTTTTTTAAAATATTTTCGAAGCAACAATGTAATAATTTGAATGTAAAGAGTTATTTTAAATGCGAGGCCTCAAAATAAGCCCAATATTAATAAGAAAATGCATTAGAGTAGGTGCACAAAGGCCCAATTCACATACGAATAAAAAATTCGCTTTAATGAAATTTAATTGCTTAAATACTCCTTGAAAATTTAATAATTCTTGAATTTTTTTCTATATATAAATATAATTTTTTTTTATTTTTAAATTTTCTAAGTAAAATTTTTATTATTTTAAATAATACAAGCAATTCAATCTTATTTGCAAAGAAAAATAGATCAATTGGTCGAGTTGGATCGGTTTCAAGCCGAGTTAATCTAGTTCTAGTTTATTCAAACTTTGAAACTTTTGGTACATTTGATTTGGGTTGCTTTAGGTTCGCTGTTTTTTTCAAGTCACGTTATTATGAGTTCAAAATTTATCTTGGGTTCTAATATGGTAGGTTGGGATCATTTTTGGTTAGTTGTTCATACTAAATTGAAACTATTTTTAGATCTTTGGAATTGGTAAAATGATAAATTTAGTGTTTAACGTTTATATTTTTCGTCAATTTTGTTTGTATTCTTTTTTTAGCTAAATTTGGCCATTAAACATTAAAAAAGAGTTAAATCGCCTTTTTTAACGAAAATGCTAACTAAAATATTAATGTTTTAATGAAGTTGGCATGATAGCCTACATGATAATTCACGTGTACTTCATGCTAATATAACATTATTTACCTTATATGTTACGTAAATAAAAATTATAAAAATATTTTTAAAATAAAAAAATTCAAAATTCAAAATAAATATAAAAAGTTTATAAAATTTAGAAAAAACTAACATGAAGCACACATTGATTACCATACAAGCTGACATGTTCAAAAATTTACCGTTTTAGTCAATATGTATATTAAAAAAGTAGCAAGTTGACTTTTTTTGAAAGGTTGATGGTCAAATTAGACTTTTTCTAAAAGGTTAAGAGTCAAATTTAACTAAAAAAATAAGGGTCAAATCGACAAAAAAATATAAAAACATTAAAGCTAAATTTGTTATTATACTTTTCAAATTTTTTTTAACATAATCTTGTTATAGGTTCTTATCATATCTGTTTTTTTCGAAACAAGGCCTATAACTACCCATAACCCCTTCCCAACTCTTGAATAAGAGAATAATGCGTTTCAGCGCACTCAAACCCACATTCTCCTACCAATTACCAATGTCAATCGAGCTAAGACTCAATTGACAATTATACGTAATTTGCGCAGTTAGTTAATTTGTTTGAGCGGAATTAATTGTTGAATTAATTATTTAATTTATTAATTATAATGATTGGTTTTAATTATAATAACATTTGTTATATGATCTCTTACTCCAAATTCCCTTCCAAAATTATAAAATAATAATATAAAAAAATTGCACATAAATTCAAAATTTTAGATACTTATCAACAATACTTGAAAATATTTTCCCATTCAACAATACTTAATTACATTGAATATACAAAATAATTTACAAAAGAAACATACTTTCAATATTATAAGAATTCTTGACACAATCAAATCCTATATGAATAGCTGCAACACTTCCCCATCTTCAAACTATAAACCCCAAGCTCCCATCAACTGTTAAACAAAAAATAAAAATAAAAATCCAACATGTCAAAGAAATATCAATTAATAAATACTATATAGTCTTAATTAATTAATTAGGAGCATTTTATGTAGCCCTAGATGATCTATTACTGTAGCACCTTCCTCGGACCGCGGTTTGAACCAACACTTGCCCAACACCTTCCCCGAGCCCTTCGATCAGCCCTCCGATGAACTCGATCACCACTTGAGATGCGAGCCTCGCGGCAGTCCCTAACATGCTCGGCTTGTCCATGCCCTTGATACCATTGGCTTGAAGCCCATTCACCATGTTCTTGGCACAAACTGCATGGAGATGGTAATCGCATGTGGTGCAATGGTAAACCCTCCCTGACCTTTTGCGGTTACACTCGCCGCATGAGAAACTAGAAGGGTCAACGGTTGACGGCAAGGGGAGGAGCCGTAACACGTGCGGATGAACCGAGATGTTAATTTCAGTTGATAACATGGCACAGCATGGGTGCATTTGGAAACTACAGGCATTGCATTTGAAAACGCATCCTTTGGTGGGCTTGGCACAAATATCGCACCTCGATTTCAATATTCCACTTCTAACTGAAACATTGAATAGTTTTATCATAAAGTTATTAATTATTTTACTATCAAAATAAGATATATTGAACAAAAAAAATTAATTAATTTAGCAGATTTCAATATTCGATTTGATTGAATTCAAATAAACAACTTGACAAAAGTTGGAGTCCTCGCATTTGAATTAATCATTTTTAGTCTTTAAATTTTTCAATTTTTTAAATTTCAATCCTAACCAAACAATAGTTACTATTTTCATTAAGTTATGATATTTTTCAAAATTTTATGCGACAAACATATGATCACATGTAGAGGTGAGCATGGGTCGGGTCGGGCCAGGTTGAACTTGGGTCGGCTCAACTAAAAATTCAGGCCCCCGAAAAATGAGCCTAAAATTTTGCCCATGCCTTACCCGGATAAAAATGTTAAAACCTGGGCTAGACCCAGCCTACCCATATTAATTTTTATAATTTTTTTATATAATTTTAAAATATATATATAATACATCAAAAATAATAAAACATCAAAATAAATATTTCCCAACAAATTAAAAATAAAATTTAAAAAATATTTATAACTTAACAAGCAAATGCCTCTAAAATAATAACAAAATTAACAAATGTCTTTAAAATAATAACAAAATTAACAATAAAATAAGTTTTATACAATACCCAAACAATAACAACAAAATAGTAGCAACATAATAGTAAAATGTAGCAAAAATAGGGAGAAAACAACAAGAAAATAATATTTTTTTTTAAAAAAGGCAGATTTTTTTGTCTTTTAGTGAATTCAGCCCGGACTGGGCCAAAAATGCCTTACTCGAGGCCCGGCCCATTTTTTAAATGAGGATTATATTTTTGCCCAAACCCTCTCACATTTTGGGCGGGCCTTCGGGTCGGGCCGGGTGGCCTGACCCATGCACAAATCTAATAACATATTATGCCAGCTTGTTATTTCCACATACTATTTACAAAAGAGTTCATTAATAAATTTAACGGTTGTTGTTTGTGTCAAAATCGGAATTTCAAAATTTTAAAAATTATATGGACTAAGATTGATCAAATTGAATAAATTAATTGAATCTATAACCTTATGCATAGTATAGGACTAGTAGTAAGAGTTAATCAAATGGATTTAACTATTACCATTTGCATCAAGACGAAAGTTTTAAAATTAGAAAAATACAGAAACTAAAAGTCAAATATTCAAAAAATACAAAAACTAAAATTGATCAAATTAAAATACAAGAACTAAATAAAAAGTATAATAATTAATATTTCACCATTCATAAAAGTAGATAAAAAAAAAAGAAGGGCATCTTTCCATAGGCAATGTATTTTTATGTATATTTAGAAATTCATTAGCCTTTAATAGTTAGTTAAACTATTGCATTATTTTCTCAAAGTTTATTAATTGGAACTAGAATTTAGTGGATATTTTGTTAATTAATCTAGAAAATGTCACCTACGATGGTACGGTTTATATTTAGGATTTATGATTATCCATTTCAATAATATTTTCTAATGTTTGAAAATATGCTCTTCTCTTGAAAATACAATGTGCCTTACCCCTATATCCAACCCTTGTTAATATTAAATATTGACAATAATTATAAACAAAGATTCAAAATTTTTAATTTCAACTAGAATTTATCACTCCCACTACTATATATAGGATAGTTTAAATATTTTAGGCAAGTAATTTTTTTAATTAGTGGGCAGGTCTTTTAGAATGTAAATAATTTTTAAAGACATAATATAAAAAATTATAATAAAAGTATTATTCTTATTCTTGTTTTAATGTTTTTTAGTTGTATTAATCTTTTGGAGCTTTCACTAATGGAATTGGTGTGACTCATTAAACTCATTTAGGCCCTTTTTTTTTTGAATTTATTGTGAATTTCAAGAGGAAGATAAAGTCTTAATTGACTAGTGCAATTTGAATCCAAATTACACATACAGCAGTGAATATTCTAAGCATTAGGGCAACACACGAGATTTTCAATTGAGTGCATTAACCTAGATAATCAAAGAGCAAGATATTAAACTAATTTTTTATGGCTGATTAAGGTGATTATATTGATATATGAAAGACATAATTAACCCATTTTTTTTAAATTTCTTTAAAGTAATGTATTAAATAAAAAATCTAAAATGATAATAAATAGACTAGTAATAAAGGAAAGAAAATTACCAGGTTTACGAATCAAAATGATGTTGTGAAGAGGGTGGATTGGATGTCTCTTAAGACTAGGAGGAGCTAAAGCACAAAAATCATGGAGTTGATAATCACATTCCGAACAAGTGAACCGTTCACCGGCACCGTACTCCTTGCAAGCGCCACAGGTGAAGAGGTCCGAGAGCCGCGTTTGCGATAACGGATGTTGCGGGTGAGCCGCATGGAAGATTTCATCCCCTATACGCGGAACGTCGGGTGACGTTGGGAATAAATCTGCCCCATTAGGTGACCTCCGGCTCCCCCTTCGGCTAACAAAACCACCGCTTTGATGATGATGATGATGATGATGGGGTTGATCCATGGGACTATGGGACTGATTTTTGAAGAGGAATGAATTGGTTTTGGCATTGACCATCATCATGTTTTTGCTCATGTAGGGAAGTGAGTGGTGCAATATTTTGGAAAATTAATGGGGGGAATATTTATGATGGAAATTAAAGTATTGATACTATTTTGCATTGGGTTTTTTTTATTATTTTTAATTTTTGAAAGAAAAAAAAAGGGACCCAAAAAAAGATAAATGAAGAAAAATAAAGCTAAAAGGCATTTAATTAAAGAATTGTTACTCAAAAGTTGCTATATTCTTTGTTTTGTTTCATTTTTTTTATTAGAGTTTAAGTTAAATTAATATCTCACAAATATCAAATCGTTAATTCTGTTATAAAAAAGATAAGATTCATTTAGGGATTCAAACTTTTATGTTGATCTTGTTAAGAAAAATCAATCAAAACAATCCCCAATTGTTTGTATAAATAACATTGTTGTTATTGTTCCACAAGTGCTATATATATATTATAGTAAAAGTTATTTCTTTTATAAGCTACGAGTGGTTCATACAATAGTTAAAAGTCGTTGATAGTGTAGAAACTGATATTATATAGAGTATTTTTTAAGAAGAGGAGTCTTCTTCTTAATTTCGATAAAGGGTTGGTAGAAAATAATTTATAGTTGAGCGGTTGCCCTGCCAAATGAGTACCCTACTAAATAGAAACAAAGTTAAGAGTCATGGAAAGCTTTTGATAAGGTGCAACTAAATGTGATAGGATGGTATTATGCATGATTGTACTTAGTGGTGAATCCAGACTGAATTGTATAATAAATTTTTAAAGATCAAAATATAATTTTATAATGTATTGATTTCTAATTTCATCATTTTTGAAGTTTATTTTGAGAGGTTAAATAGCAAATTTTATATCTAAAGGGACCAAAGCACCTACCTGACACTACCCCTAGATTTGCCTCTGGTTGCACTCTATCCCGGAGAGTTGGTGTTGGAGCTTTACGATGTGATCTAATTTGACACTAGTACGTTTTGGGTAAATTTCCTTTAAGATTTGACTGTGATTACGTGGCTTCTGAGTTGAGTGAACTCCTACTTAAATATGGTTGGATTATTATTCAATTTTTAAAATTAATTATGTTTCCTACAACAGCATACTATTAGTTTATAAATCTAGACATAAATAAATATAGATTAAATTCAGAGAATTGAATTACTAGTTAATGTATTATCTTTCTTTTTTTAAAAAAAGTTAGGTTATGTCCCTAAAAAGCTAACATGAAATTTTCAAAGAAAAAAGGCCCCATGCAACAATTTTGATTCTTGATGAGGAGGACAACTCCAAAATTGAAAAGACTAGACATTTTTGTCCAACCAGATATTTTCTTTAATTCTCTTTTCTTTTTTCAAAATTCAGAATATTTACAAAATATTAAAATTATTTTTTTAAAGTTCCACTATTACAATTACAACACAATTACAAGTATGATATAAGTATAAATAAATATTTGATCTATTATAATGCAGAACCAAATCAATACAAAACACAACAGATGAAAAACTCAAAAGAACCAGACCAAACTGGGAAGAATCAAACTAATATATAAATATATACTCGACTAACTCCAATATAGAATCAAATCAGAACAAACCACAATAAATGAAGAACCAAAAAGTACTAGACCAAACCCGAAAAAATCAGACAAAACCTACATATAACGTACGCACATGATAGAACTAAAGATCTACAAATCACAATTGCAAATAGTAAACCCATACCTGAATACTCAAAAATCAAAATCAACACGTAACTAACAGACCAAAGCCTCATTTAAAATATATTAAAAATTACTATTTTATTTTTTATATAATAAAATTCTCTTTAAACATTCTATCTTTACAAGTTAGACTTATCAAACCGAGTGAATAACCCATCTTTCAAGTAAAAATTCATATATATATATATATATAAAGGCCTTTATATTGTTTTTATTAATATTATTATTAAATACAACTAATTACATAAATAGTTTCTATTAAATTAATCATTATAATTATTAAATTAAATAATTTAAGTAAATTACATTAAATTTTATTAATTACTCTCAAATTATTATTATTATTATTATTAACTGTTTTTGGATACCATTGGCAACAAAGTCAAGGGTTTTTCTTTTCTCTAGTTTTTTAGATTCATTATAGCAATTTAAAAAAACGTGTTGGGACACTAGTGTTGTGTTTGCATCTTTGCATGTCGTGCAAAGATTTCTTCACTTTACGTGTCCCGTATGCCCATATATATGTGTTCAAATATATTTCTAAGTCCTTATATTTTTTATAAGTTTGACATTTAATCTTTTTATTCTTATTTCCTTATACTTTTTGTATTTTAAAATTCAAATCCAATTGTTAACTTATCTTAAAATTCTTCAAGCAAATTTGTTGTTATGATATTTTGAAATTAAAAAATACTTACTCAAATACCATTATAATAAACTTGAATTTAACATAAAAAATAAACTAACAGAATTTAAGGACTTAGAGCACGATTTAACCCATATATATTATGTATATAGAGAAGAAAAGAATCCAAATCCTTTTTAAGGGTTGTCAATATTCGATATGTATATATATAAAGTTAGCAAACAAAGAAAAAAAAACATGGCAGCCTTTTGGTTTATTTTATTTTATTTAATTGAATCAAAATGGTAATAAATAGCTGCAGAATCATGGAAAATTTAGAGAAGTGACCTTCTCCCATATCTTGAAATCTCCATCTCTTATTAAATATGTTTATTTTAGAATTTGGGGAATCTTTTGTACACAAAATTTAATAGGTTGCTTTTCCTCTATCACCTTGACTAAGTGTCACATTTGATTCCTCAATTATTTGTTTGAGATTGTTAAGTAATTCTCCAACTTTATATCTCTTAAATTTATCACATTTAACTGTTTATTGAGTTTAATATTAATTGTGAGGTTCAATGAATTTCTTTTTGATAGAATTTTAGGTTCAATGATTCATTTGAGGTCTAATTATGAAGAGATTGAAGTGTTAAAAGTTGTAATGATGTTGGTTTAGTAATGACATTGAAACTTTGATATAATTTGTTTTTATATTTGTTATAAACATGATGGTGTGATTTTTGTTTTTCAAGAATATAGCTGCATTCTGGTCATTCAACTAAACTTGATTATAGGTCGGTCTGAAAATTCGTCCAAAAAATAGAGGGTTTGGGTAAAAATATAAGCCTGAAAAATGGGCTTGGGCAAAAAAATAAAGCCCGTTCAAAAAACAGATCGAACCTCAGATAAGATTTTTGGCCTGAGACCAGCCCATCCCAAATTTGGAAAAAGAAAAAATATGCTGTTTCGTTGTTGTTTTGCTATCATTTCACTATTATGTTGCTACTATTTTGTTGTTATTGCTTGGATATTGTATAACTTTTTGTTTTATTGTTAATTTTACTACTATTCTAGAGACATTTGCTTATCAGCTACTTAGTATTATTTAAGTATAAAAACTTTTTTAAAAATTTATGTTTAATTTATTGGGAATTTTTTATTTTAATATTTTTAGTGTTTTTTACGTATTATATTTTTAAAAAAATTAATACAGTTGGGTCGGGCTTGGATTTTAGCATTTCTATCCAGGTCGACTTTAGGCAAAATTTTAGATTCATTTTGGACCAGGACCGGGCCTAAAAATTTGTTATGGTCCGGCCTAACTCATGGACACCTCTATAACTACAAATATCTCAATTTCATCACCAACCTAATCAACATTGAATTTTCTTATAACTCCTCCATTAAATCATTAACAACAAGATGATATGACCTTTTTTATTATTAGCATAATAACAAATTTATCCCTCCATATTTTCGCATTTTTCATTTGGTCCTAATCCTAAAAAATTAGTCCTCAATGTTTACACAATTTTATAGTCCTAATTCTAAAATATCAAAAAATAAATAAGAATTTAAAAAAAGAAGGCTTAAATGTCAAAAAAGCACTCAAAATTAATTAAAAAGTCACTTATGCCCTTAATCGGAAACTTTAATCAATTGACCGCTTGAAATATAATTTTTCATCGAAGCCCCTAACAAGCCATTAAGTGATTATGTGATGCTTGATGTGGAAATATATTGATGTGAAGGGTTTAATTTATTTTTTAATTATTTTACGTGGACGTAAGTACTTTTTAAAAATCATATAAAAATCATTAAAATTTTATAAATAAAAAATAGAAGAATTTTTAATTTTTTAACATTATTTAATAATTTGTATTTTCTTTTTATAATTTTATGTTTCTACTTAGAGTTTAATAACTTTCAATGTTTTTAAAAATAATAATAATAAATAGTAATTTTTTTTTATCACACTGCATCGCATCATATCTTAGTCCATCCTTATCAACTTTCATCGTGGCTATTTATTCTCAATTAAAATAATTATTTACCACTCACCTTAATACACCAAATACTAAATTCATTTTCAGTCAAACTCCTCTCTCAACACCCCATACAAAGTCAATCACCTGCCACACTTCAAACTTCTCGATTTTTTATTATCAAAACCAAAATCTACAAGCCTTAAAAATAATAATTTTTATTTATTATTTTAATAAATTTTTTATTTTTTATTTTGTAGACACACAATTTCGTGGGTGTGACAATTATATTAAGGTGGACCACGAGACCCGTGGACTTAACCTTTAATTGGACCAAATCAAACATTGAGTTGAGTGTATGTTTTAAGCCAATTTTGCCTACAGTCCACATTGGGGGACTTTTAACGTGGGCTAGACCCATTCTTGCTTCAGCTAACTTTAATTTTAATAATATATAATTAGAAATTCCATTTAAAAATATAAATATATAATTTGACATGTGTTTGAATCTTACAGTATGCATATTTTTATTAATTTTTTAAATAAAATAATTAAAATGTCCTCCATTATATAATTTATTTTAATTATGAAAAGGTATTTTTATAATTTTTTTTAACTGAGTTAGGGACCTAATTGACGATTACACCAACTCAATAAAATGTTTAATAAATAATATAAATATACAACCAATTGAGATAATAAATTGTACATATTAAAATAAAAATGTACAAAATACATTAAAATATTTATAAATAACTAATTCAAACGCATTTTAGGCTTGTCCATTTTATTTAAAAATATATATTTATATAATTTAATAATTAATAATTTTATATATTTTTATAAAATCATCTTTAATATTTTAGATACTACTATAGATTTAATTTTCATATGTTATAAATTAAAAAATTTATAAAAATAATATAATCTAAAACATTACAAATTTTAAAAAAAAAATTGAATTGAGTCTTAAATATTGAAGCCAGAGTTTATCCCATATTTTAAATAGATTCATTTTTCTGCTTAAGGGTATTTATCGAGATTAATATTTTTGCCTAAGTACTTTTAAATTTTGGACCATCCTTTAGACTTAAACAATAACCCAACATATGATTGCCCATGCACTTGAATTTAACTAAATAGTAATCATTTTATTGAAGGTTAGAAGCAAACAGTGACCTTGCCCCCTTAAATTAAGCGGTATAATATTTATTTTAGTCTCTTTTGATTATAAAGTATTCAATTTAAATCATTCTCAAACAGATTTTTTTTAGCTTTAACCTTCTAATTAATTAAATTTCTAATTTAACCCCATCATCCTTGCATATGCCTTATATTTATGGGAGCAAGAACATGTTGCCATTTGATTAGGATTGTGAAGCGCTCACGCTCTACAAAAATCGAGTAAATCTCTCAATAAAAATAGAAAGATAAAACCCCAATTAAAAATAATACCGAAACTTTTTCAAAGTGGGACCTTCAATAAAACCAAACAAAGGAGATAATTATTAAAATAGAATTGAAATTTGAAACCCGACCCAAGTTCCATCAATCTTTTCGGGTCGGCAGATTCAATTATTGATATTAGGTGATAAAACCATTTCCAAAGTTATGGTATGTGGATGGGCCGAAGGCGACAAGTGTCCCCACAAATAATTCACGCATATGACTTTGATTAGCCTAGAACTTGTCCATGGGCTCAACTTAGTTAGCCCCTAATATTTACTGATTTTATCATTTTGGTCCCTTTAACTTTTAAATTTTAATTAAACTTTTCTTTTTGGACAAAAAAGCTGACTAATTTGTTAAATTATGAATAGCATTGAAGTAGCAACCTATGTGGCAATGTACTTTATTGCTAACATGATTTTTTTTGAATTTTTACGAAGTACATGTGAATTGTAATGCAAGTTACTGTTAAAATTTTAACTATCCAATCAAATTTTTCATCTAGAATAACAATTAAACTAAAATTTAGAGGTTTTGGACCAAAGTGATCTAAAAAAAAAAGAATGAGCCCTGAAGTGGCAAAAAAAAAAGATAAATACTAAAGGCTAAATTTATCATTCTACTAATTTTAATTTTGAACAGATTTAATTTGATTCCAATTTAAAGTAAAGAACAAATATATTAAATTTAATCATAAAATATATAGACATAATGATTATTTGATAAACTGAAAAATAAAGTACTAAATTTTTATTGATAAATTCTATAAGTGTTTAATTTGTATTAAAAATTATTTTGTAAAATAATAAATATAAACATTGAATTTAATTATGTTATTTGATAAAAGTAAATATTTATTTTTAAAAGATTAATGTTTTTTAATTTTAATTTTATTAATATATTATTTTGGATGGTTTTGGATGAAAGATAAATATAGTATTTTGAATATTATTTTTTTAAATGATTACTTGTTTTTTAATAAAATAAAATTAATTTAATATTTCAACATTTTTTGTTAAAATTTTTATATTAATTAAAGAATTAAAATGATAATCAAACACATTTAAAATATTAAATGTCGAAATTTCTCATTTTCAATGAAAAGAAAATTTTCAATGACTTATCAAATACACCCTTAGTTGCCCTCCAACTTTACAAAAAAAAAAAGTCATATTAGCCTTCTATTTAATTTTCCCATCTTTTAATCATTGAACTTGCATTGTTTATCAAATCATCTCGAAATGTATGGAAAATTAAACATATGTTAACTTTGCTAACATGACATATACGTGGATGTCACTTTAGCAATTAATTAATTTTGTAAAATTTAAAAAAATTATAAAAGTGTATTTTTTAAAAAATTAACCACATATATACCACATCAACAAATATGTTAATTTTTCTATCTATTTTGTGATGATTTATCAAACTATACAAGTTTAATAATCAAAAGGGACAAAAAATCAAATATTTGATTAAAATAGTTTTTCTTTTAAATTGAAAGGCCAAATAAATCATTTTGCCTAATATGAACTTCATTATAAGTTTTTATCATATCTGCTCTTTTTTATAGAATGCTTACAATTATTCATAGCTTCCCGTTTTGGATAAATAAGATTCGTTATCTACTTTTTATTACCAGTTATCATGAATAATATAAAATCATTAGCAACAGAAAAATAACTCTCTTTACTGACATTGACAGAAGATTAACAGGAAAATATCGATTCCGAGAATCGAGTTAAAATTTTGAAGTTTTTATTCAATATTGTTATAACTAATCTCAACAATCAAGCAATTAGAAAAAAAAAATTCTATTGGAATAAAATAAATAAGTAAAAAAATTCCTCGATGATCATATAATCTCTTAAATAAAAAGATAATGTATTTCGACACACTTAAATTTACGTTCTCTTATATTAACAATAATACTGATATTAATCAAACTAAAACCAAACTTACACGTAAGCAAATCTAACCAAAGCTACGCCACAAATAATTTTTTTTTCTTTTATGGATAAGAATTTAACGACGACCTTTTGTTTTACTATAATTAACCACCGACAATACATAAAGCAGTTACATTTACCAAAGTTAAAAAACACACATAAGAATCTAATCATTAGATTTGACTCTATTTTTTTTAAAATTTTATTTATATGTGGAAAAAAAATTAAATGTTTGTCAAATCATTAAGAAAAAAATGGCACCCCTTTCTCAAATCAAATCAACGGCTAATATTGAAATTAAATATAATTAAATTGGTTTAATGGTAAAAATTTCAATTAAAAAAATTAAATAAAGTAATTATTTAAATTTTATTTATGAACATTAATTATTAATTTAATTCAATTTAATTTTAATATTTAATAAATGCATTATACAAAAAGAATTAAAATAAAAAAATTAAAAGATTGTGGTATGAAAGAATCATAAAAGTTGTTTTATTTATCTTTACTTCTTTAGTCTTTACCCACTCCCAAGTAAAGCTTCAACTTATTTATTCTTTAAGAAAGCTTAATCTTTCTATTAAATTATTAATAATATAATTATGCATAATATATAAAAGAGAACTCCCGATATATAAAACCCGAATTAAATATTAAATATTATATATAATTTTTGTCAGATTTAAGTATTATATTAGGAAAAAAAATACGTACATCACATTAAAATTTAGGTATCAAATGGTAATTAAATTAATTTAAAAAATTAATTAAGATAATCAAAATTAAATCAAAATTAGAAAAAGAAAAAAGTAACAATGATTAATAGCAATGATTTGTTATAAATTTATTCTGTCTTGGCATGCACATGGTCCCTTTGATGTTCAATTATGACACTTGCACAAACTTTTATTTTGTTTATAATTTAATTAAAAGATTAATTATCTACATGGAGTAAGCAAGCAATAATCCCTAACCTTCATAGTCATTAATAAATAATTAAAAAAAAGGCATAATATAGATTTGCCTTTGCCCCATTGGCTTTATTATTATTTTGATTTTTAAAATTTAAAATTTAGTTAGATTATTAAAATTTTAATAACATTATCGTGGCAATTCATATTTACTTCATATAAAAATTTAATATATATATTTAAATAAAATATGCTTTAATCAAAATATTTTGAATCGAACTGGGGATTAAACTTATCAAATTATTGATTTGTACAGTTCTGTTAAATAAACCAAAAAACCATATAAAAACAAAAGAAAAATAGTTTATTTGTTTTTAGTCTACTTCATTCGGTTCGTACCATTTCGCGAGTCAATCGGTTTCATATCTCTCTCTCGATAGTGGAGCTAGAGTGGCTAGCAGGGTGCCACTCCCCCGCTTCCTAAAGCGGAAAGTTTATGTCTTGTCCTTTTATAATTAATAAAATTTTAAATTAGTAACGGTAAAATTGTATTTTGACCTTCAATAAATGATAAAAATTTTGATTTAATCATTTAAAATTTATAAACATATAGTCTATTAAAATGGTAAATTTGCATTTTTACAATCGTAAAAATATACAACTTAATTTCAACCATACAAAAAAGTTTTCATACTTTGCCCTTGCTCTCTCCAGACCAAGACCCCAATCAATTATCGGTCCGACCAACCAACCCGGTTTGATTCAAACAACAATGACTCTAAATCTCTACACTTTTTACAATTAGAATTCAGTCCTCTTGCTTTCATTTTTAAAATTTTAATTACTTTATTTTTTGAATTTAAAAAATTTATTTCTAAATTATACATAACCACATAACATTTTAATTAAAAAATTAACGATATTAACTATTAACTAATCAATAACATTATAAAAATATAAAAATTTTGTGATAAAAATTAAAATATAATAATTAAATCTCAAAGGATTATAATTCAAAATAAATTATTTTTATAAAATGAAAAAAAAAAGCCTATAAATGTGTGCCATGTGCCAGGATGATGTAGGTATAAAGATATGAATATGAATATTGTGTTTTATAATGTTTTATTTTTCCTTTAATATAATATTGTAATGTTTTATAGTAATGTTTATTAAAGATTGTTGTTAATTTCTATTTTTTTTTAAATTTAACCATTTTGAGGATAGCATTAGTATTTTTTTTATTAAAATTTACTTACTAAATTCATAATAAATTACTTTTAGAAGTGTTCAAAGATTGAATTAGATTTGATCATGAGTCGGGTTTTGATAAAATTTTAGGTTCATTTGATAGGTCTGAGTCCAACTTGAAAAATGGATCTAAATTTTTACTCAAACCGGACCTAAATAAAAATGTTAAAACCCGGACTCGGCCAGCTCATATTAAAATTTTTTATATAATTTTTTAAATTTTATAATACATCAAAAACACTAAAAACATTAAAATAAATGTTTCTCAATAAATTGAAAATAAATTTTTAAAAAAATATTTATACTTAAATAACACTAACATATTTGTAATTTAACAAGTAAATATTTCTAAAATAATAGTAACATAATAATGAAATGGCAAGAAAACAACAGTTTTTTCTTTTTTTCTTTTACAAATTCGGGCCAGGCCTAAGTCAAAAAACCTTTACCTAAGGCTCGATCTGTTTTCTACTTATTTTTTATCTAAGCCTATTTTTTGTCCGAATTCTTTTACTTTTTGAGTGAATCTTCAAGCCAGACAATCAACAAGTCTAAATCAAACAGAGTTTAAAAATACCTAATCTTTTGTTTATTTACTATTTTCATCTAAATTCTCTCAAAATTGAGACCCAGCTTTTGAAAATGCGTAGTACTACGATTGGATGGTATTGTGAAGACAAAAGTTTGACTTAAAAAAAATCTCAAAGTGTATGTGAACCGTCGACATATTTTAAGCTATATTATTTTACATTATTTTATGCAATATGAAAACATATATAGAAATAATATTCGAGTCGAAAAAAGCAAGCGCCAGCATATGTTGATTGGGAAATGAATTGTCTATACATTCACATGCCAACAAATATTATTTATTTTTCTCTATTTGTCAACACCTATATAGCAACCATGCCCAAATAATTTGTTAGCATTCACAGTAAATAATTAAAAATTAAAAATTTACTAATAACTGATTGGATATAATGATAAGACATATTGTAGTCTCGATAGAGAATTTAAGTTTAAACTTTAGAAACAATATTATTGGAAGAGACAGCTATGAACCTTAAACATGAATCATAAAACGGACATGAAGTTATCAACTAAAAAAAATTAAAAATAGAATCTTGATAGATTTAGAAACTTCATTTGTTTTGAAATTTTGTTGCTTTTAGCTTTGTAGATTTAATTTAAATTTATTAACAAAAATAATAATCAGATTTTAAAATTTAATTCCATTAATTTTTACAATTTATAATAATATTAGGAAATATTTATTTTAAATTTTTATTATTTTTAGTCCTTATGTTTCTGATTAAAAGATTTAGTACAATAGTTGATTCTGTTAGTATTTTATGTAAAAAAATTACCATAAAGAAACCCATACAATTATACAACTTCACAAGGATATAGGCAGCACCAAAGGGCAAGGAGGAGTCTTGGCAGCTCATTGAACTGGTAAAATTTCTTTTTAAACCCTTAAAATGTATAAAATTGCAATTAATAAAATGATAAAATTTATGGTTTGACCCCTCAGTTTACATTTTAATTTCAGTCCCTTAGTATAATTCTTTTAGTTTTGTCCTTGGAAGCAAATAATCATTAGCAAATTTTAACTAAAGCATGCTAACAATGCCAACAATTAAATAACTTTTTTTAATTTTAATCCCTCAGCAAGCAAATAATCAATTACAAAGTAAACATATTTAATAGTAAACAATTGAATTAAAATTTTAAACAAAAGGGTTTATTTTTAAAAAAAAATTCAGCACAAAAATAATGCTTTTTAACTCAAAACTAAATAAATTATTCATGAATGAAGATAGAATTAAGGCTAAAGTCTTGGGTTTTTGAGCATTTAAATTCAAGTCTCGGGCATATTTAAAATGCGAGAGCCTTCAATATTGATATATGCTTAAATTTTACCCAATTATTTTGTATGATTTGTTTTATTTTATGTTAAAACTAAATATTGATAATAACAATAAAAATGATTGTGAAACAATAAGAAAAGAAAAACACATAGATTTTACATAAAAAATCCTTTCGGGAAAAACCACGGGTAGAGGAGAAAAATTCAATGATGTTGAAAATTGATTCGGCTACATCTATTTAAAAGTTAAAAAATCTTATTCTAATCAATGTCAAATAGAAGAAGTGTAATTCTATTCGGCCTTCAGCCTTAAGCCCTACACAGATCCCCTTGGTTTGCCATTGTATTTTATTTCTTTAACAAGGATTCGAGTCACACAGCTCTAACAATTTATAATTTTACTCAGGCTAGAAGAGAGTTGACCCTCAAAATTGATAAAATTATTTTAAGGTTTTTTTAGAAATGATAAAAATACAAGTTAATACAATGATAAAATTTCATTTTAATCCCTAAATATTTATAATTTACTTTTTGAATATACCCCAACTTGTACATGGTAAAAACATTCAAAATAAAATAAATTAGGTGTATAATATTTTTTTTTCTTATCTTCCAAGTGAATCTTCTTTTAAAAATACAAAAATGGAAAAAGACATAATAAAAATGGGAAAATTAATGATAAATAAAATGAGATCTAAGACCTAACAATCTCGTGCATTATATAATATGTAGAGAGAGATATAGTGCTTATAGATAGTATTTGATTAGTTAATAGCTATGATTCTTTGAAGAAGCTGTCTAGTAAAGAAGAAAAAATTATATAAAAATTTGTGTCGGTATTATCTTCACTTGACCCTTGCTTTACCATTTTGATTCGCCGAACAATCCAAGAATTTAACACCCACAAGGCCAGAACAATCGCCTATCACCGCCGTAGCCGACACCCAAAATGAGGAAGGAAGCGGCGCCCTCCTCCGTCCCTTCCGCCGCCGCAGGCACCACCACTTTGGGGAAGCTATTCATTTGCTTCGAGACCAAAACATTAGTGACCACATTGCTGGCACTTACTTTAGTTACATTCTTATGGAACTTACCTCCTTACTACCAAAACCTCCTCTCCACCACCCGTCCTTGCTCCGCTCCGATAACCTCCGTTTCCGTCACCGCTTCCGCCGCATCCGTCACCGCCAATTTGATCTCCACCAATGTCTCAATGCCTTACAAGCCGAATCCGGTAGCTAAGAAGTACAACACGGCGACACCACCTAAACCCAAGGACCCAAACAAGCGGGTTTTCGAGTCGTACGGGAACGCGGCGGCTTTGTTTGTACAGATGGGTGCTTACAGAGGAGGACCGAGGACGTTCGCGGTGGTGGGATTAGCTTCCAAGCCAATCCATGTTTACGGCAAGCCGTGGTTCAAATGTGAATGGATCTCTAACAATGGTTCATCGTACAGAGCTAAAGCTTATAAAATGCTCCCAGATTGGGGCTACGGCCGTGTCTACACCGTCGTGGTGGTCAATTGTACTTTCCCTTTCAACCCCAACCAAGACAACAATGGCGGAAAATTAATGGTGAACGCTTATTACGGTGAATCCCAAAGAAAATACGAGAAATTCATGGCGTTAGAAGAATCCTCTGGATCTTACAACGAATCAAAATTCAACCCACCGTATCAGTACGAGTATTTATACTGTGGTTCATCTTTGTACGGTAATCTCAGTGCCGATAGGATCCGTGAATGGATGGCTTACCATGCTTGGTTCTTCGGACCAAGTTCCCATTTCGTCTTTCACGACGCCGGTGGTGTTTCACCGGAAGTTATGGCGGTGCTAGAGCCTTGGGTTAAAGCCGGGAGAGTTACGGTTCAAGATATACGAGACCAAGCTGATTACGATGGGTATTATTATAACCAGTTCTTAGTGGTGAACGATTGTTTGCATCGGTACCGATATGCTGCTAATTGGACTTTCTTCTTCGATGTCGATGAGTACATATATTTGCCTAATGGGAATACATTGGAATCGGTGTTGAATGAGTTCTCTGGTTATACTCAGTTCACGATTCAGCAAAATCCAATGTCTAGTATGCTCTGTTTGAATGGTTCATCTCAGGAATATTCGAGGTAAATTTTACTAAATTTTTTATTCGATTTTGGTTTTCAATTTCTGGGTTTCGATTTAATTCATTAGATCTAAAAGGGGTTACTTGCATTTAATTGAAAAAGAAATCAGATTGATTTGCAGATTGGATTGAATTTGCATACTCAGTTCATAGTTACAGTGATTATAAAAACAAAGTGGGTTAATTCCAAGAACTATACTCAAATTACTGTCTAGCTTTTCAATTGAGTCCTTAAACTTTAATTCTCAAAGTATTGGTCAGTCTAATAGTTTCAAATTTGGGGTCAGATCTATTTGTAAACACTTGTATAAATTTAAGAGTTCTTTTTCCTTTTACACATTATATTCATGTTGTTCATACATAGTAAGTACTTACATGTTTACTGTATGATCCATATGTTTTAAATATGCTTCATGTTAGATTTAAGTTGATATTTAATATCTAAAGTTAATGATTAGGTTTATAGAAAAACTTTGATACTATACCCCTACACTTTGAATTCTAGATTAAAATGTTTTGAAGTTTAAGATCAATTTCAATATCGGTTTAGAATTAAGTGTCGTAGTTTGAAGTTCAGGACCAATTTAAATTTTAAGTTTTCAAATTTGAACTAACATTTAATGTCAAATGTTGATATTTTGAAGTTCGAGACCAGTATTAGAATTAATTTAAAAATTAGGTGATAGTTCGAGGATGTCCATTGAAATTAACCTTAAAAACTTTGCATGTGATTAGGTGATTTATTCTTTACATGTGATTAGTTTGATCTTATTCGTTCATATGCTTTATACCAGGCAATGGGGATTTGAAAAACTACTCTTCAGAGAATCAAGAACCAAGATCCGTCGCGACCGGAAATACGCGATCCAAGCCAAAAACGCCTTCGCGACGGGGGTGCACATGTCGGAGAACATAGTCGGGAAATCATTACACAAAACCGAGACAAAAATCCATTACTACCACTACCACAACACCATCACACAACACCAAGAACTATGCCGAGAATACCTCCCGTCAACCGCCGTCAAACAAGTCACATGGTTCAACAAGTTACCGTATGTCTACGACAACAACATGAAGAAATTAGCCAACACCATCAAACTATTCGAGCTCCAAACCATCGGAAAACAACCCGAACCACATTGATGAACCATCTTCGTCCTTTAAAATGGCCAACCAAATTACAGGGGTCTATAAATTAAAACCAAGTACTTATTTTTTGTTGCTTGAGCTTTACTCTTCTTCATTGAGCCGAACATGGTGTCTTTTGATGCCAACGGTGATGGAAAAGAGGGGTTGATATTGCTTTTGGTATGGCTGTAAAGGTAAGTACTTTACTTTTGTATCATTCCCCATGGAGCCTTTTTTTCTTTTTATGATTATTAATTTATTTTTGATTCTATATATCTATGGTGGGAATACTTGTAAAATTTGTTTCTTTACATTTATTTATTTAATTTATTTATGTTTTTTTTTCTTCTTTTTTTTGCTTTATGGATTCATTATAGTGGTATAAATTTATAGCATTTGATATTTTATTTGTGTTTAGTTGGAGTAATTGAATATAGTGTAGCTTTATATATTATATACACTGAGTAAAGATGAAGATAATGTATATTATATTATGTTATATCGTGTGGAGAATGATTGTAAATGTGAAAATTCGAGTTTCCGTAAATATATCATTTGATATATGAGTTTAATTTGATCTTTGAGATTAATTTTGGTGTTAAATATAGCTATTTGAAATTTCTTTTTTTACAAAAAAATATATATATTTAATTGAGACAAAAAAATTTAGAAACTAAATTGAACATTAAAATAAAATTTAAGTGCTCAATTAGGATTAAAGAAATTAAGTATGATATAAAAAATTTAAGTAAAATTTACAAATTAAATTTAAACTTAATTTTGGAATTAAATTTAAGTATCAAACCAAGCTTTGAAATTGTTGATATTGAATTATTAATTTTTACGGTAAAAAAATTAAATTGAAAAATTAAATTTTAAAGGGATCAAAAAAGTTATTATACTTTTTAGCCAAAGGGGTTAAGGCCCCAGTCTCTCTGTCCCTTTGGGTATGCTCATGGCTTTGCATTAAATTTTATTTTATAAATAAGAGGTTTTATTCATAAATTAATTTTTCAATTATACTTCAATTTTTAAAATGGTTTCTGAAATTGTTTTTAAATTAAATCGTATTTGATAAGAGTGAAGTCAAAAATTTTTTAAGGGACTGAATTATAATTTTTATTGTTTAATTTTATGATGTATTAATTACAAATTTCACCAATTTTTATATTTTTTAGGTCAAAGTGCCTACATATTAACTTTTAACTCTACCATTTTTAAGGACTAAAAGATAAATTTTATTTTATTTTATTTACAAAAATTATGGCATCCAATAATGGATTTTTACTGTGGCAAAAAATATTAGTTTCAATGTCCCCATATCCTTAATTCTTCTCTTTGTATCTTACTTTTACAGTGATTTTAAATATAATTGAAATGATATTAGTATATTAGTGTTTCTAATTACATTTAATTATTAATATATTTACGTTTTGATCATTTAACTTTTAAATATTGTAAAATAGTTGTTGAACAATTCAAAATCGTTTTTATATTGTGTCATATGTTCGTACCGCCTGCACCAATCAAAATTTAAACAATTTTTTTCTTTGGTCTTTGACACTGACTGTCAGATTGACTTCAATGAAAACTTTCGAATAATTCAATAACTATTTTGTAATTTTTTAAAGTAAAATGATTAAAACATAAACTAGTTAATATTTAGTAACCTTAGGTGAAATTTGCCCTTTCTGTTTTTTATACTTGCATGACCGGTAAAAAATAATAATATGATATGTATGAATTACCAATAAAAAAGAATCTAAATTTTCAGTAAATTAATTCTCAAAAAAAAAATTAAATATTTTTCTCACAATTAAGTATAATTTTAATTCTGTATGAAAATAAGAGCTGTCGGCTTAACTTTACGAAGTTTCTACGGGCCTTCCACGTGGCAACCATCTAGTCGGTTGTGTGGGGACCACATTTTGGCTTGTTACCTAACGACACGACAGATAAACGGCGCTTAGCCGTCATTGTGGAACAGTGAACATTTGTCCTTCACCACGTGGCTTTTTTAAATAACGGGTGCGTGGGTCGCACGTGTCAACGTTTTGATTTGTGAAAAATGGAACCGCGTGAGGCATGTGGACACGTATCTGCCGCTTCAAATGAGGTTCTCACATACAAATATATTTATTTAAATCCCACAACTAATATTATTAAATATTAAAACCATTTTTTAGTATTTTTTTCTATATTTAACTTTGGGATTATTTTAATGTTTGATTATACTTTACTTCAACAAATCTAAAGGTTCCATAAGATAATTAGAAAAATACTCATCTAGAAATACTAGGAGGTATACTTCCAAAGTCTACATGAGTTCAGTTGGGTCGATTTTCAATTTCAATTTTTTTTTTAAGTTCAAGCTTATTTTCAATTTAATTTGTTCAAAAAAATATACTTTACTATTTAAAATTTAATAAAATATTTTTATTATGTAAATTAAATTCAGACCGGCCAGATCCAAGATGCAAAAGGACTTGTCTAACCCGGTCCAGTTTGGATCGGATTGGCTAGCTGGTCCATAAACAAACTCTATTTCCAATAGGCAATAATTTTATATTCAAGTTATTTTATATGTGATTTATAAAATTTTAAAAATATTAAAAATTTCTAATTTTTAAAAAAAATTAGTAAATTTATTTTTATATATTTTTTAGATTTAATATTATTTTTTATATTTTTAATAATTTTTTAATTTGAAATGGTTTTTGTAATTTTTTATGATTTTTTTTAAACTTTTTTTTCTTATGATGACATTATAATATTACACATGTTAGCATATGATTGGCTGAATATCTTAATCTTTTTTTAATGTTAAAAGGATTGAATCGAGAACATCTGATAACGTTAAGAACTGAAATGGGTCAATAAATATTTTAAGGATCAAAGTGAAAAATATGATATATTTAAGGGGTTAAACTGTGCTTTAAGCCTTATCTTTTATAAACAAACCCATTTAATTGCCTGGCGATATTGGGCTTTGTTTATTAAAAATATGAGTGTTTATTCGATCTTCAATATAAAAAAATTTAGGTTCGATTCGTTTTTTAATTTTTTTAACATTTATTTATAAAATTATTATAAAATATTTAAAATTATACATTTTATTTTATAGAAATTTGATTAAACATTGAATCGATTAATTCTTCTAAAATATTTTCCTATTGTGGAATTCAAATCGTGGTATATTTTTCTTATATATATATATATTCTTTAATGTTTAGCTTATTTACTTTAGTCTTTTTCTCTATGTTCAATTTTTGGTTTTTTTAATTAAGTATTATTTTAAATATTAATTATAATGTTTTATTGCATATTGGGTACTTTGGGTTGGGTAATTTTAGACAAATTGAGTTTGGGTTTTTATATTAAGTTGGGTTGAGTAGTTAGATGTTGGGCTAGAATATAGATATGTTTGGGGTTGTTTATTATTAAAAATTATTTAATTTGAATATCTAAAATAAAAAATTTATTGAATAACCGATCATATTGAATAAATTAATCAAATTAGTTCGGTTAAATCAATTTCGGTTTAACTTATTATTTGCTCACCTTTTTATATGTAGACAAGGTTGAAACTAGTTCATAAATCAGTTTAATAAGGTTAAATTATGCTATTAGTCATTGTATTTTGGGTAAATTTTAGATTTAATTCTTATATTTTAATTTGATCAGTTTTGGTCCCTTTACTATTTGAGTTGGCCAATTTTAGTCATGAACAAATGTAGCAGCTAAATCTATTGGACTAAATCCTACTATTAATCTTGTACTATTTGTAAAGTTGTTGGTTTAGTCCATTCTCTCCAATTGGATCATTCAGTCTTGATACAAACAACGATAGTTAAATCTATTCAACATGGTAGTATATGTAAAAATAAAAAGCTGACATGATATTACACATACAATGATATGTTTATAACATCAATCTTTTAAAAAAAAATATAGCATAGCTTGAACTATTCGTCTAGGACTGAATTTTTAAAATTCAAAAACTATAGCAACTAAAACTGATCAAATTAAAATACAATAACTAAATTCAACACTTATGCATAGTACCGAGACTAATAATAAAATTTAACCATTTAATAAACATTTATTTTTCATTCACTCCTTGTTAAAAAATAATACTCTTAATTGTTTTTTTTAAATTGTACTGAAATGTAAAACAGTATGAAAATAATGGAAACAAAAATAAAAAATTTAAATTATGTTAGTAGTCCCTTTACTTTAAAACAAATGACCAAAATAAGTATAGGAATTAAATCCAAAACTTTCTAAAGTACGGGGATTAAAAGCAAAATTTAACCAAAAATGAATCATTAATCAATAGGACCTCTTTTAATAGAAAAGCTGAAATTTAAAGCCAAAGGGGGACCATTCCCAAAACATCAACTTGCTGTGTCTGGTATCATTTCATTTCTGGTCCCTAGTTAAAGTTTCAAGTCTTATGTAGTTTGCACTATTGATAGACAAGTTGACTGATATTAAAGAAAGAAATAAAAATAGCTTTCCTCTACTTTTGTCACATTATGTGGAGAAACTATAACCTTAAAAAAATGTGAATCCCATTTTTTTAACTTTTAATAATATAAATATGAAAATTTTAATATATATATATGGGTAAATAATTTTAGATTAGTATTACCTAGGGGAGGTGGATTCCTTTAGAGAAGCTATATTAATAGGTCAATATTGTTTCCAGTTAAAATTTTGTCTCCTATATTTGACAATAGCCTAAAATTAAATACCTAAAACTGTTTAAAGAGGTGACGGGCTTAACAGAATAAGATGTGTTTTAATGAAACGAACTATATGTGGCGCACGACCACTATTGAAAAAATGTGAATACTTGTGTTGTGTTGGATATGGTTTGAGTTCGTGCCCTATATGCTATACCAAACATGAATGCTCATATTTTATCTTAGTAAGTGATCGTATGCCATGCACAACCCATCTTGACAAAGTGCTTAGGTTTAAAGCTAGAGAGGGTTGACAATAAAAAAATTGTTCCTTTAGCCTCTTGAGTATTTGTAAAATTTTAAATTAATTTAATAGAAAAATTGTATCCAACCCTTTCTAGAAATTTAAAATTCAATTATGCTTCATCCAAAAACAAAAAAGTTATAGTTTAATCCCTTGAAACTATGAAATTTTATATTAATAAAATTATGAAATTATATTTTTAATTATCTAAAAAATTTATAGTTCACATTCTCGTCATTTTAAGCTATTGAAGCTCTCCCAAAAATAAAAAGAGAAAACTCTAATCAAGAACAGTATCGACCCATAACTTTCGACGTATAACAATTCAAAAAAAATATCTCAAAATTCCTCAACAAGTTTTAACACATTGTTTGTCCAAAAAAGAAGATTGAAAAAGAAAAATAACATCTAATAATCATGTTATAATCACAATAAACAGGAAGAGACCAAAAACAAACAAGCTAACATGTGCCGACAGAAAAAGCTAATGGACGAGTCACTATCACAGTAGTGGTCGCACAGAGGGGCCTATAAGCATGCCGATTGCCAGCTATGTTAAATATGGCTACTTAGCTGGAAGTTTCCACAATCCTCCTTACGCCTAAAATTATTCTATGCTTGCTATGGTATATGGTGGGATGGTGGGCTCACAATCTCAGAACTGCATTAACGGTCATTCTCTTATTATTTTCTCAAAGCTTTAATTCGTTCAGATTTTTAGATTTTTTTTTTCATATTAATTTTGAGTATTCAATTTTTTTCGTATTAACTCGAAATCTATGTAAGCATGAACAAAATTAAAAATTTTATTTGAGGGGTCAAGATAAAATTATAAAACTTAGGAGTAAAATTAAAAATCCTGTATTAAGAATGTTAATATTAAATTATTAATTTTTTAAAAAGATTAATTTTTTTCCCATTTAATCAAATATTAAAACCATATCGAATCTTTTAATTTTGAAAACATGCAAAAAGGGTAATAAACAAATCCCCCACATCGTTTATTATGAATGTTTTGTTAATATTATTAGAACCGAATCAAACGAGTTGCATTGATTAGATTGAGAACTGAGAATGTGAAGAAAGAGATTGAACCAATGGAATAAACTAAAAAATCAATTGAACTGATAGTTAAATCTTTTCTTTTTCTAATTTATTTAATTAAACCGAACTAATGAATCAAAACATGAATTAGTGAACTGATCAATCCAACCACGAATTCAATTACAAAAACATTGTTTTTTTTTTTTTGTTCTTAAACAAGCAAAAGAAACATCCAAATAATGCAATGATCTTAGAACACAAGTAGAGCTTTTGTATCATAGTTTTAAATAGATAGCCTTAAAAATCATGTCAGAACTAAATAGTGTTGGCGTTTGTTAGCTTAGTTTATGAATCCCATTTAAGGAATCTGAAAATGGATTTGGATCGACGGCATAAACGTTCAGACCTCTGGTCCGACTGGGAGCTCCACCTTTAAGCAAGGATACATCGAGAACAATCCTGAATAACGAAAACCATAAATGCTTAGTAAAGAATCTGAGTAAATCATGACCTTAACAAGAAAAATACGAACTTACGAGTTCTTTGATGGATTTCCCGATCCTGGAGTCTCAGACTCAATGAGGATCTTATTATTGATCTTCGACGCCGCATGTTTTGAAGGTAGATTGATCCCTTTAGATGCTGTAATTGAGATTTTTGTATAAATTGTTAGACCCTTTGCTTTATAATGGAGAATATAGTAATCAAAAGATGGCTCTTCTTACATGGTTTAGGGTTAGTTGAGGTAGTTCCGTCTAATCCAAGGAGTTTCTATAACGAAAACAAAACTCACCAGATCGACATCAAGGTTAGTGAATGAACTAGTACACTCGGAAAGGGAATTCGAAAGAGAAGTCACCTTAAGATCGTCATAACACTTCTCGAGATGGTCATTACATAATATATGATCGAAGATGCCCGATGATTTCCCTTGCTCGATTTCTGCCTTGGCATTCCGGAGGCGCTTTTGGATTTGCTCCTGTGTTTCAGTTCCCCTGTTTACAACAATTCTATGTATAACATAGCTACGAAAATAGTATAATGATATAAAACATCATACAGACAGTTCGGAGTCACCTTAAATGGAGCCGCTCCTCAAGTTTTGCCACCGAGGGAGGGCTTATAAAGATGAAAACGGCATCGAGTGAACTTGCCCTCACTGACTTTGCTCCTTGAACATCGATGTCAAGAATGCACCTCTGTATTTAAATCGAGACAAAATGAAAATACAACTTCAAATCCAAAACCGATACCGCTGCAATGTTCGGGACTGATTCAATAGTCCGGAATAATGTGCAGCTCTCAGAGCATCATATAATCACTATTAATGGAACCATAAAAGGCATGACGTTTACCTTTCCCGAGTCAGCTACTGCCTCAACTGCTTCAGTACTAGTTCCATAGAGATTTCCATGAACGGAAGCAAACTCGAGGAATTTCCCATCTTTGATATCTTTCTCCATTATACTTCGCTCGGTAAAATGGTAATGAACACCATTCTTCTCCATACTCCTCGGTGCGCGAGTTGTATGACTGACAGAGAATCCGAACATGGTCGGGAATTCCTTCATAAGCATGTTTATTAATGTCCCCTTACCAACTCCGGAAGGACCGCTGATAACAACTGGTTTCTCGGCATCACCCCTCACACCCTTACTCCATGCAACGACTTCAGTCCCTGAAGCTTTTTTCTGTTGCTTAACGTACTCAGTATCCACCTAACAATATTTCAAACACATCAAAATACATCCCAACCACGGTTAAACATCGCAGAATGTTAAGCTTTCGAAATACCAACCTCAAGAAACCAAATGCAGTCATCCGGGGTGGAACCCCAGGTGATAACCATTATCCTATCTTCATTCAAAAGAATAGCTGAATGGCCTTCATATCGCTTTGGTTCTGTTCCTAACACAGTAGGAATCACCCTGAAAACATTACCAGAAACAAACACAACTTAGAGCCACTGAATTTCGACAGTAAATATCAACGGCGAAAACAGTAGAAGCCGTAAAAAATAGTTCCGAACATCACGTTGTGACCGTTACTAAAAACCCGGACCCAAAAACTAACCATTTCCCTTTGGATTTGTCATAAATTTGAACCTCAATTGATGATATAGAATCATTGTTATTGGAACCAATCACAAACTGCCAAAGAACACAAAAATCAAAAAAAGGTGATTGAAACATATTAACAAACAGGTGACAGTGACAAAATAAGCATAAGCAAATTAAAACAACAAAATAACACCAAATTAAGCATTAAATTATGTATCTTACTGTCTTGTCACCAACATCAATGGATGTCTCAAAGCCTTTGAATCTTAAATTAAATCCATCTGAAAATCTATCTTTTAGATTCTCAACATAAATCACCGGGGCTTCTCCCTAATAAAAAAAATCAAATCAAATCACAAAAATAAAGCTAACTCTTTTTTAAGTTCAACTACATGAACCTTATACATACATACATACATACATACATATATGTATATGTTATATGTGTAAGTATATGTATATATAAATGCTCACCATGGAGAACCAATGCCTCCAATACAATATTCAGCCTGGAAAATAAACATTAAAGGATAAATATATCAAACAATGTAAACTAAATGGATTGAAATGAATATAAAATGGATTAATTGAATCAACAAAATTATATATATATGTAGAGAGAGAGAGAGAGAGAGAGAGAGAGAGAGAGAGTCCCCAAATGAAAACCCAGATTTTAATCTAAACATTACAATGCAGAACATAAAAAAGTATGAACATACAAATTTCAGTATCTTCTTTTAATGTCAAATTTTCAAACAACCCCATATCTCGAAACCCAGAAAAATGATTAAGAAAAACCTAAGAAATTCATATGATGGGAGGAAGAAACAGATTGGTGAGATACAAGTTCATACCTTTTTTATAAGAAAAAAAAATCCAAAAAAAATATATTGGTTTTAGGTAGATTTCTGGAAGCAAAAAGGGTTGATTATAACAAAAAGAATGTGAGAGAAAAAAGGGTTTTGCTTCAACTTGATGAATTTTTTTTAAATGTTGTTAATTCAGGCTAAAGTGTTGGGATTTTGGGGATTGTGTAAATCAGAACATAACTTAGAATTGAAAAAACTGAAAAGGGGGTTGAAGAAGGTACAAGAAATCATCAAAAACTCAAAAAAAAAAGAGTATAAACTTTATAATTGTGAATGGTGAGGGTTTCGTTTTTGGTCGCATTCTTCTTGCACTTTTTTTTAAAAACTAAAATAATAATATATTTTTATGGAAGGGGATGGTTCATTGATAATAAATTTATTATATTATGGGTAAATTTAATTTTTAGTCCTTGAACTTAATGATGTTAACTTTAATATTTGTATTCTTTTTTCGATTTTGGTATTTAAATTTAACAACTAAAGCTATTTTTTTATTTGAAATTTACATAATTAAAAACTAAATAAATAAAATTTAAATATTAAAAATTATATTATTTATTGTCAAAATTATACTAAGTGCAGACAAAGCACTATGAAAGTCTTTATACAAAGAGTTGGATTGTATTTTATCATTTTTACGAATAAAATGGGTAATTTAGCTCTATATATTAGATTAAGAGCAAACAGGTACTTCTGTTAAAAATTTTATCCATTTTGACTGTTAAAAACTTATCAATGTTCGTCAGTTACTAAAATTTTTAATAATAGAAATGAATGAAAATTTTAATAAAAATAACTGATTTGTTCTTTGATCTAGTATATAAAGACTAATCTATTTATTTTTTAAATAAAAAAATAAAATATAATTTAACTTTTAATACGAACACTTTCATAATATATTTACCTACAAAATGCACTACAATAATTACCCATAATTTGTTTCGTAAAGATTGGTTTAAATAAAATAAATAAATAGATATGTGGCGGAAAAAGAAAAATGAATAAATATTTAGATTATTTATGGTTGCATTTAAAGTCAAAAGATTTTTTGCTTTATACAAATTGGGACAGTACGTGGTTTAAAAAGTCAAAGCATGGGCTTTCCTTTTATGTATATCAAATTATCTTCTTTTTTAAAAAAAAATCATAATTATTGATTATTGAATTTGTATTATAAAAATTATCTGATACAATATTGAATTTTTTTACAAATATTGGAAATTAAATATGGAATATAGTTATTTCAATAAATGTAAATATTGAATTTTTAAAATTATTCATTTTCACATAAAAATTAATTTTTTTTTGTTTTGTAGGGAATAAATATAAATTTAATCACAATTATAAATATATATAATACATGTTGGATAAATTAGGAAAAAAAACATAATAAATTGATAATAAAAAACAATTTAGCAAAATAAATGAGTTTTTAAATTAGGTCCAAATTGAATGGGCTAAAAATATAAAATAGATGATTTACATATTGTTGGGTAGAAATATTTGGGCTTTTTGTGTAACACTTTTTATATAATAAACTAATCCAACATAAAAGTCCATGACTAATGGAAAGTAGTAACCACATTTGAAATAAAGATTTTTTTTTCATACGAATGTCTAAAATTATCTAAAGTCCCTCCTCGTTTTTCAAACTCTTCAATAGGAGGATAAATACATTTTACCGCGCTCAAACTTAGGTCCTCCTACATAGGCAACAATATCAATATCAACCGAGTTAGGACTCAATCACAATAAATTTTTTTACTAGGTCTAATTTACATATAAGTTTATATTTAATACAAATACATTACTAGAAACTAAATAATATCACCTCATTAAGTTTTGAATTAATATAATATTTGGTATTTAAATTTGATATTTTTTTCTTAATTTGGTATGTAAATTTTTTGTAGCATAACACGATTTTTTTAACACTATTAGTGCTTTTGGGTTCCTAGTTTGTGTCATTGAACTTGACATTTTTTTTTCCTTGATTTGGTACTTCATCCTTTTTTGGGGTCCAATTTGATACCTGAATTTTATTATTTTTTTTCTAATTTGGTACCTAATCTTTTTTTTTTTTTGAGATTTGGTACATTACTTTGATATATTAGCAATGTTATTTTTTATGAGATAGCAAAAACACTCAATGTATAATCAACATGTAGCAGAAGACCTGACATTTCTTTTATTATTATTATTATTATTTTAAATGTGCAGTTACTTTTAGTTTAATTTATTTATTTCATTCTATTAATTTAAATATTTTTTTTTATTTAGGATTTTTAAAACTCTTGTTTTCTTATTCAATATTAATCTGTTAAGCATAGTTGAATGTATAATCTTTTTAACACGAATTACCTCTAATACAAATGATACTTTTGTAGTATAACACGATTTGTTTAACACTATTAGTGCTTTTGGGTGATTTATATAACGTTTAAAAAATTTAGGTACAAAATTGAAGTTAAAAAAGCTTAAGTGCCAAATTAAGAGAGAGAGAGAGAGAGAGAGAGAGAGAGAGAGAGAGAGAGAGGGAGGGAGGAGAGAGTGAGAGGGAGGGAGGGAGCGAGCGAGAGGGGAGGGGAGGGAGAGAGAGAGAGGGAGAGGGGGAGGGAGAGAGAGAGAGAGCGAGAGGAGAGAGAGAGGGAGAGAGGGAGAAAGGGAGAGAGAGAGAGAGAAGGAGGGGAGAGGGAGGGAGAGTGAGAGGAGGGAGAGAGAGAGAGAGAGAGAGGGAGAGAGAGAGGGAGAGAGAGAGAGAGGGAGAGGGAGAGGGAGAGGGAGAAAGAGAGGGGGGTGAGGGAGAGAGAGGAAGAAGGAGGAGAGAGGAGAGAGGGAGGAGAGAGAATGAGGGGAGAGAGAGAGGGGAGGGAGAGGGAGAGAGGGAGAGAGAGGGAGGGTGAGGAGAGAGGGAGGGGAGAGAAAGGGAGGGGAGAGAGAGGAGTGAGAGGGGAGAGGGAGGGAGAGAGAGAGGAGGGAAGGGTAAGGGAGAGGGAGGGGGAGAGGGAGGGAGAGGGAGGGGAGAGGGAGGGAGAGGGAGGGAGGGAGAGAGAGAGAGAGAGAGAGAGAGAGAGAGGGAGAGAGGGAGAGGGAGAGAGAGAGAGAGAAGGAGAGTCAAATTCAGTTAATAAATTGGACAAAAAAAGCTTAGGTACCAAATTAGAAAAAATTATCAAATTCAAATACCAAATTGAACCAAAAAAAGGTTTAGCTGTCAAATTTTTTTTAAAAAAAAGTTGTCAAGTTCAAGTACCAAATATTATATTAAGCCTTAAGAATGTATAGATTTGTATATGTTATTATTGTGTCAAATATAAATTTTTTTGTTCTTTTATATGTAATTTTAAATGTCCATGAATCGGGCTAGGCTAAGGCCTAATTTAAAAAAATTTTTCAAACCCATACTCGAACATAGCCTAATTTGATCCATCCAAAAAGCAAATGTTACTATTTAAAAGAAAAAACAAGATAATAAAAATGTATTCTTTTATTTTAATATTTATTTAATTTTTTAATAAATTTAATTATAAATATTTTTAAATTTATTTAATTTGAATTCGATTAGACTAAGTTCAGGAAAATAATTTTTCTCCATAACCCGTTTCAAATTGAGCTAAGTAACCCACTTGATCAATAGACAACTCTATCTATAATTGAATTATAGAGAAAATGATTAGTTTATATAAAAAGAAAAGTGTTGTAAATAGTGTAGAAGATCATAAACAGATAAGCTTAATGATTGTTTTTATTATCATGATATTTGTGAAGCAGAATCATATTATGCTATACCTTACAAACCCCACTATAATCTTTTGATATTTTAATAAATATTAAATTTTTAAGGGATAAATATATAAATTCCTTATTCAATGAAGTGAATTAGGTGAAAAGGAAGTTCTGAAATCTCTACTTTCCTAATCAATATCTCATTAGATCTTAGTTTATTTTAATGATGTCGGTTTATAGGTCAATGTCATTAATTTATATATATTAATAAAATGTATATACATATCCTAAAATTTCGAGCTAAATGTAAATCATCAGCCTGGTTCTTCTCCAGTATTCTTCTAGATTGGATGGAGACTAATTTGTGTTCTTCAATGTGGGTGTCGAGTATGGGGATCTTTTGGTTTAATAGTTTGGCGTATATGGAAAAATAGAAATTGAATGTCCTTTGGCAGGAAATTAGATGCGAAATAGATTTTGCTATTGTTGGGGGTATATGTAAACAAAATGGAGAATCGATCCTTGGATATAACCACAATTTGAGGAGTTGTTCAGTTTTTTATGCTGAACTTTGGGAAATCTTTGATTGTTTAGACATTATTCAAATAAAGGGATACAAGAATGTGTTGACACACATAGATAACTTAGAAGTTGTTAAAGCTTTGCAGGCTAGTTGTTTGGCCAGTTCGTCATTGGCTTTGATAAGAATGATTCATTTGATTTTACAAACTGTAGAGCAATGTCGATTCAAGTGTATTCTAATAGAAAGGAATAAAGTTACTCGTGCATAATAATAATAATAATAATTTGAATATATTCAAATTATTAATAAGCTGGTACATAATAATAATTTAATTTTGTTCCGAATTATTCACAATTATATTATTTATTATTTTAATTGTATTCATAAATCTAATCAATGATGTTTGAATTGGACCAAAGGATCAGATGAATTGAGAATTAGACGAGGTATCGGTTCGAATTATGGTAGTGAATTGGTTAGATTGAGAATTGGTACGGGCCAATTAAATAATTTTTTATATTTTTAATATATTATTTATTTTTTAAAATTTTAAATACTTTTTAATCGAACAAATAAATTAATAACTTGATTGATTCAATCTCAAAAATATTACTTATAATTTTTTTATGGAAAAGTTAAAGGGCTCTTTTTTAAATGATTGGTGGAACTTTTCTACTATATATATAACAATTATACCATTAAACCTTTCAATATGAATAGATTAATTTGGATTTTAGCAAGAAAAATATTCAACTAATTGGACCTTTGATTGGTCAATGAAAGTTGTAATTTTTGAATAATCTCTCATTGGTTAATTAACCTACTAATTCATCTTCATTTTCTGAAATTTATTTCATCAAAATGAAATGACATTTGCTTTTACATTCTACTTCTTTTTCTTCAAGATAATATTTTAAAATATCTCACATTTAACAGCTATTTTTTAATTTATATTTTGATGTATTAATAAACTATACATATCAGATAATGCTATAATAAAATAATATTATTTTATTTATTGATAGCATATAATAAGATATAATTTTATGCCAACTAGTTAATACTGTTAAAAAAAAACTTAATTTGTAGCAATGTGATGAGGTTTGTTTTTTTACCTTCTCTCGGGAGTGATTCTTCCTTATTTATATAAGGCACTGTTCACTTGATGTGACATGTTAGGAGGTAATTAGGTGCCATGCATATAATTCAAGACGATAAATCTTGTCTTAGAATTCACGCCCAAATATTATCATACGTGTTCGCGTGTCCTACCTCTCGATATTGCGAGGAGTATTCACATGTCTATCTCTCCTCATGTTGTCCCTGCAGTGCATTCCATTACGAGAAGTATTCATATGTTTGCCTCGTGAGATCGCGTTACAAGTTAGATTTTAGATTATGAGACTTTTTATAATACAATGTAACAAAAAAAATGATATTATAAAAAAATAAATTTATCAATGTTAATAGTTTGATCTGAATTTAAAATTCAAAAGTAAAAAGATTAAATTGTCACTAATAAAAATAAAAATATTATATTTTAAATTTACGATTACATTTATTATTATTATGGGGAATTACTTTGAGAACAGGTAACGGTGTACTAACTCCAAAACGTTACTTTCATCTGTCGTTTTCTTTATTTCGATATCATATGAAAATGAGTGTTTGCTTAAAGTATTCATTAATTAATTAATTAATCAAAGTTGCTTCTAAGTTTAATTTTCTGAAAATATTAATTAACTGTGTATCATGTTTGAAATATATATATTAAATCAATTATTTTTTAAAAAAAATTAAATCGATTTAATCGTAATTATTTTATTTATTTGATTTTGTATTTTATGGGAAATAAGTAGTCGGTCGAATCCCCTTTAAATTGGTTCAAAAGGTAAAAGTTTCTTCAAAAATATCAACTTTTACTTTATTTATTTTTTCAATTTTTTTAAAAGTGATGAGATGTGAACCATAAATGAAAATTTTTAATTCTCTAATAAATTTAAATTTAATGTTTTTAAGTACACTGAAAACATATTATCATCTTATTTTATATATTATCATCTTATTTTTGGGTTAAAAAAATTATGAGCAGTTATAAATATTACGTCAAAAAAAGAACAAATATATTCAAAATTTATAATATTTTTTTTACCATTATCTTTAAATAAAATATTTTTAATTATTAAATTAACCAAATCAAAATAGACCCAATTTAAATTAATTTTTTTTTCAAAAATCAAGTTAGAAAAAAATTGATTTTTTTTCTTTTGAGTTAGAAAAGAAAATCTAAAACTTCAAGTATGATGTGTTGGACCAATAGTCACAAAGTATAAACGAAGTTGAACACTTCCTAAAATAATAATAATAAATTAAATAAAGTTAAGCACTTTTGGGTCACATAAATAGTGGAAGTTTGTCACATTCCACTTCAATAAAACAAAATTAACACTTCCATTACATCAAAAAATATATATATACAACATTATGTATAATTATTTAAGAATCTAACATTCTATTTCATTGCAAAAATTTGACCCACCATATTAAAATATTTATTAATTTATTAATGTATTTTTAATATAATTATTAATTATTATCGTTATTTTAATATATTAAATTTTTATTTAATTCAAATTATTAGTAAAAATTTTAAACATATGTTAAAAATTAATTTAAAAATAAATATTATAAAATTAATGATTTTGCATAATTAAAAATTTTAAAGTTTTATTATCAGGGGATAAGATAAGCTTAGTTGTGTCACTTGAGATGTGGGCATCTTGAAAACCTAAAAACTATATTTTATAAAAATATAAAAATTAGTTTAGGTTGTACACGTGGTGCCCGTCTGATAAATATAACGTCAGTGATTACATGGCGGCAACATAAGTAGCTTATCTGATGGGATCTTGAGCCTATGGATAAACAGCATGTGGAAATTAAATAGTAATTTGTTTATTATGTGTGACGCGTGTGTATATTCATCGATTGTCCACACGCCTTTACCTACTGTTGATGGGCTCCTGGTCAAATCTCTTTTATCGACACTGATTAGCGTTTAATTAAGCTTAATAATTACATATTATTTTAAAAGAAATTAAAAAACTGAATATTTTAAATTATATATATAAGTATACAAATTATTATATATTTATTTTTTAAAAACATTTACCATAAGCATGTAAAGTTTGCTAAATATTATTTTTTAATATTTTTATTTTTATTTTTTATGTAATAAAAGGTCAACGTAAATTATGTTTTATTTTTATCAAATAATTTCATTTACATTTTAACATATATGAGATTAAAAATATAATAATTTATGTTTTTAAAAATAAAAGTAAAATCATTTAGTGTAACTTTTTTATTTGTCATAAAATAATTATATTTAATGAAAGGCTTTTAATCAAATTTAATTTTTTATTATAAATTTGTTAAATATTAGTAATAATAAAAGCTAATTTTTAAATATTTACATCCAAATAATTAACTGGAACTAAAAATATAAAGCACAATTATATTGATAATTAAAATATCTTAAAATAAAAATAAGATAAATCTGAAAATTTAACCATGAGGAGATTCTTTTCATAGCCATAATTAGTAGAAAAATTAATTTTCATTGGTTAAATTTTATCAACCACTTAATTAACAATACATGTAATAATGTTTTTTTTATCGATTAAATTTTAATGCAGTTGATACTGTTATTGGTGTGACATGTAAAAATATATAATTATTTTTTATTATTGAATTAGTGTCGTAGAGCCAAGAGTTACGGAACGAACCATTTTAGTATTATAAATATATAAAAATTGTGTTGATGAAATTTTTTAATAAAATAATAATTTGAAAAATAATAAGAAATAAATAAATAGTAACAATTACAACAACTACATGATATACTAGAGGTGCTCATAAGTCAGTCAGGTCGAGCAAGACCTAAGAATGATATTAATATACTTTATGCTTGTCCAAGTCCCACCTAAAATATAGGCCTAAAATTTTACCCAAACCCGTCTATATTTGCAAAATATTAATCCAAACCCGTTTTAAGCCTATTCATATTATATTTTTAAAAAATATTTATATTATATTATTTTAATATTAATATTTTTTATTGAAAATTTTTACAAAGTCATCTTAACATTATTTTAATATTTTACATTAGAGTAGTATTATATATTTAGTATAAGGTTTTTTTAATGTGTTACAAATTACATAATATAAAGTATTATAAATTTAAAAACGGGTCGGGCTGGACTCAGGCCTTGAATATTCAAGCCCGAACCCGACCCATATTTTAGACAGGCCTAATTTTTTCACTCAAACTCATTTTTTTGACTTAAAATTTTTGCTGAAAACTTCCCAAATTTCATGCGGGCCTAAGTGGGTAACTCGACCCATGAACATATCTAATATATACTAAGGATTATAAAATATAATATCCTTGATTTTTTTTTGTAAATAAAACTTTTTATATTAGTATATAAATTAATACTAATAATTTATTGTTGTGTCTTGTTGATTTTTTTAATACTTTTTACATGTGTGTATAAATTAATATATAATATAATTCTTTAAATTTTTTTGCTTGACGTAAACTACCATAACGAATCTTGTATTGTTGTGTATTTTTTATTTTACTTTCTTTTTTCAACTATTCTTCCTTTTTTGACATAAAATCAAAGGTTGGTATATTATTGCCAAATATATTTGGATTGTATAATCACTGTTAATATTTGATGCGTATATAAAATAAAATATTATTAATAAATTTAAAAAATTTATGCTATTAATAATGAATTTAATTTTAAATTTTTTTATATTCATTATTCGATTTACTATTGATGGATATAATCAGTACGTCAAATATATCATTTAATAATGGGTCGAATTACTTATTGAATCTTAAAAGTTCGTTTGATGTTTGAGAAGATTTGAAGATTAATATCAGGCTTAAAAATGAGATTAAATAAAAGAAAAATTTGCTTAAAATAAAAGTCGGACTTAAGAGTTTAATATTCAATGCTTGAACCCGTTATATAATATTAATTTTTATCATATGAAAAATTGAATATATTGTACTATAATGTAAAAAAATAATAAAAATATGTTGAGTGGTTTATAATTTAGAAATTTAATTAAAAGTCAACCGAACATTTACTCAGTTGGAAACGATTGAAAAACTATTCTTTTTTACAAAGTAAATTATATTTATTGTGAAAGTGTTTTTATCCTTTTATATCATTATATAAAGTCACTAAAAACTTGTACTTGAATAAATATTTAACCATTTTAATTATTTTTATTTAAACTTTTAATAATTACAGATATCATGGTTTATAAGTACTAAATATTAAATAAAAAATACTTTTTAAATAAATTAAAAAAATATGAATATACTTAAACGAGTTTGAATTAACTATTTAAGAATTCAGACAAATTTGGATAATTTTTAAAGCTTATATATCGAGTCAAGTTGAACTTGAATAACTGTATAAACCAATAATTCGATACATTAGGTTAGGGATGAAGCAACATTTAATCTCTAAACTTAACAACTTTTCTCAGATTTGTTCCAGAACTTTTTTAATCTACATTAGTCCTAAACTTTGCAACTTTTTCTTATTTCATCCATAAATTTAGATTCTATTAAAATATAATGACGTGGCACTTTAAGAGAATAACACATCATCACATGAAAAAAAATTAAAATATTTATTAAAAATCTAAAAAATATATATATAAGAAGTTAATAATTGTTTTAAAAAGATAGATGACTTTGTGATACAACTTCAAAATGCCACATCATCATAGTTTAACAGAACTCAAGTTTAGGGGTTAACCTGAGAAAAGTCGACAAATATTGAGATGATATGAATAAAAAAAAGTACAAGAAATAAGGAAAAATTATTAAATTTAGAAGCTAAATATTACTTTATCCCTTTACATTAAACAAATTATTTTAAACGAACTAATGATAGGCCACAAATTCACTAGTCTAATTAAAAAATCATTAAAATTTCAAAAAAAATATTCGATCGATTCGTACCAACTCTAGAACTAATCTATCTAAAGCCATTTTTGTAACATATAACTTAACTAATTTTCAGTCAGAACCGATTTAAATATCTTTACATTAAATTAACCTAACTTGATCCACCTTAACTCCACCTGACTCATAAATATTAATTCTACATTTTAAGAATAAATAAACAAAATCCCAAAGCTACTTTCTTTTTAAATGAAGTCTCACTTCCATCATTTCTTTTGTGGGCTCTTCATAAAAGCCGATTCTTTCTTCTTGAATCCTCCATATAAATTTAGTGGCTCATATATTTTCCCGAGAAATAAAAAAAAAAAATAAGAAAAAAGAAAAAAAAGAAGCAAAGCTTTAATTAGTTACTATAAATTCTCATGTTAAACCCTCACTCAATTCCTCTTCTTCTTCTTCGCAGCTAAATCATAGTCCGCATATTATGTTAGCCCTTCAAAGCTCCGTCAACAGTGGCGAAAACGACCCAAACCACGACCAACATCACGATCACGACGATCAAGACGGTGAACGTATCAGAGACATCCATGCTTTAACCCCACCACACCCTCCCGCCGTCAACGCCCGTCGTCGTTGGGAAACTGGAAGCAGCCGTGCATCGTCATCGAGCGAAGTAGCTCCGAGTGAAAACTTCACCACCATGAGCCGAGAATTCAATGCTCTGGTCCTCGCCGGATCTTCTATAGAAAACAACGATTCCGATTCCGTACATACTTTGAATAACAATCAGTTGACTAGGATCGGTGAAGATCATGAACTGCAAGAGGAAACTAACCCTTTAGCTATAGTACCCGATAATGGTCCGTACGATCGAGAATCAGATCAGCCAAGAAGGGTAGAGTCGGGTGGGTTAGAAACGGCGGCGACTGCGGCGGTGGGGAGTGGTGGTAGTAGCGGCGGACATGGGGAAGTCACGGTGCTGAGAGTGAAGAAAGAGGAGGTGGAATCGAAAATATGTGCTTGGCAAAACGCGAAGATTGCAAAGATTAATAATAGGTTCAAGAGAGAAGATGCTATAATTAATGGGTGGGAAAGTGAGCAAGTACAAAAGGCTAGTTCTTGGATGAAGAAAGTTGAGGTATGTTTGGATACTAAGAATTTTTTTTTCTCATCATATTTTCTCATGAAAATTTCTTTTATCAAGGACTAATTCAAAATAAATGATAATTTTATGTGTTAGCAAAAAAGAAAACCTTGCTAAGCTAGAAAATTTTTTTTAAGGGAAAGATTAGAATTGAACTATAATTTCTTTTCAAAGTTCATATTTTTGAAGAAATTAAATAGAATTTTTTTAATTTTTAAGATAAAAATGTAATGTTAAATATGTTAATCAACTCGTATATTTTCATTTTAAGAGAGTCAAAATTCTTATTTTTTAGATTTGTCGTGAATTACAAGGGAAAAATAAAATTTAACAGTAACGTGATTAGTGCAAACTCAAATGAGACCGTGAACATCTTAATCATAAAGCCAATATCTTAAATTTAAGTTTTTTATTGATACCAATCTCGAATTTAACTGAATTAATGATTTGATGTAATCTACATTATTTTATTGAGGCAATTATTGAGTGTTAATTTATGATTCAATTGACCAAGTTTCTTAGTTGCATGGTAGGGAATTTTCATGGTAGTTTAATAACTAAATTATCTTCATGTAATAATTATCATATGTTATTGATATTTTTAGTCAAGTTCTTAATCAAGTCCCTATGCTTTGTTTTTCTTAAATTATTAGTGGGATCTCATGATCATGATAATGGTGGTAGTGGGTTCTTTTTTTTTTTCCTTTGTCCTTACTTTAGGAGATTTGCAACTTTATTAGTGGATAATTTTAAAAGAGTACATTATTTAACAATTTCCTCTCATAAAAAATAAGAAGAAAAATCGATCATTAACTTAATTTAGATTTATCAATTCGGGTTTATTTTTATCAAATTATGAACTCTTTTTAGTTATAAGGCTCGAATTTAAGATTTTACGTAAATAGTTATTCTTTTTATGGTAAACTACGTTTATGGTTTTTTTCTTTTTGAGTTATCTAACTATAAGTAATTTTTTTTTGTTCACCCAACTATAAAAAATTACAAAATAGTTAGTTATTTAATTTTGTCTTTTTTATCACCTAATTATATTTTATTTTTGGGTGTTTTCACTTTTACATTAATTAGATGATGACCAAAAAAATAAAAATAAATAGTTAGATGGTCATTTATAAATTTTCAAAGTTGGGTGACCAAAATAAAAAAAAAAATTTTGTTGGGTGACACCATAGTTTGACGAACATTTTATAGTCTATAAAGGAGAAAAAAAAAACCCACAGTTGAGAATGTACTTTACCATTCTTTTTAGCACTTAAGGGGAAGCCAAGGGGTAGGGAGGGTCGTATGCAGCCTTGATGAAATGGTAAAATTCAACTTTAACCCCTCCAAAGTATTAGTTGTTCAATTTCATCTCTTTTGTAGTTCTCCTTAATATATGAAAACTGCAAATTTAACCCCTCTCAAAAGCTAAAAATTCAATACAACTCATTTTAATACAAAATTTTTGACTTTGGTTCCTGAATATTTTGAATTTTATCTCAACTTCAGTGCACAATTCCTAGTTTCGCCCATGCATTTAACACGATTATACATATATGATATTAACATTGTATATACATGCATTCATTCATAGTAGTTTTACATCATTGTTTTGTAATGGGATTTTGAATAACAGTCCCAATATGCATATATGTGTATATATATATATATACAAATGTGAATCGAATTTATTTTCTCTATATATTTGTATACGTAGAGGAAGCTAGAGGAGAAAAGAGCAAAAGCCCTAGAAAAGATGCAAAACGACGTCGCAAAAGCACACAGAAAAGCAGAAGAAAGAAGGGCATCAGCTGAGTCCAAGAGAGGGACCAAAGTTGCAAAAATCCTTGAAATTGCCAATTTAATGAGAGCTGTTGGGAGACCACCTGCTAAACGGTCCTTCTTTTAAAAAAAAAAAAACAACCCTTTAATCTTCCCTTCATATAATTCCCATATATATGCATACATATATACACATACACATACATATATATATGAATGCATGTGAGTACCTTCATCTTTTCAATTGTAGGGTACCCCTTTTATGTAAGAGGGCATGCAATCAAGAGTTGCACCAAATGAAAACTATATTATGTGTACATGCATGTATGTATGTATGGGTTCATGTTTGAGTGTTTTGAAGTGTGATGGGATAATATTTGAGGATTTTGTTAATGGTGATATATGGGGATGGAACCCCTTTTTTTTAATGTTCTACAGTTGAAAATATATTAATTATCAGCCTTTTTATTTGGTTTGGTGCTTTAATTAGTGGCAATTATTGTAGTTTTTTTAAAGCTTAATTATGAAAAATTAAATATTAATCACTTTTTGGCTTCATTTGCTGCTGATTCAGATTTGAATGTTGTTGAATGTTGCTTTTCTTCTTTCCCCACTTTTTATTAGTATTTCTTTTACTTATTTAACGACTCTCGTAAATACCAAAGACTTAATTAACTCGAGAAAAAAAAATATTATTTAAATATAAAATCTCTTAACATTTATATAAATAAAAATACAACAACATATATACATGAATTATCAAATTTTATTCCTTGGTATTATTTATAAAAAAAATACATAAAAAAGAATAAGATAATTGTCAATTAAGTCTTAGTTCGATTGACATGAGTATTATTGCCAATGCAGGAGGACTTGAATTCGAATGCGTTGAAGCACATTATACTCCTATTTATAAAGTGGGAAAAGGCTATGACTAGTGTAATAAGCCTATTTTGCCCGGCCTGGGCCCAAATTAGACAAGCAAATAGAATAAGTATTAGAACAGTTCAAAATACAAGCCCAAATTACTTAAAATCCACTACCTAAATTCTACAGACTCAAATAGCCCAAATCCATTTAACCCATTTTACAATCCAAAACCCAAAGCCCAACAACCAGACCCAAACTAAACAAGGCCCAATGGCCCAAAGTGTTAAGCACTTTCGGAAGACACCTTAACCCTAGGGTTCCCTTGTGCGTCGCAACCCCATGTGCTGGCCGCAACGTATCCACCGCTCGAGGTGGCCTTCCTTGCACCAAATTGGTAAGCCTCTGTGTCCGTTGACTCCACGCAAACCTGCAAACAAGTAAAAAAGGGGACAAAGCAGAAATGAGGCAAATAAACAACAAAAGCAGTGCAAAAAGAAGTATAAATATATTGTATTTTCGGCTATAAAAGCCCCAAACCAAACTAATGTAAGATTACACACAGAGATATTAATCAAAAAAAATTCGAAGTTCAAAAAAGGGGTGATTTATTTTCTGTTATGTATTTTATTTTTTCAGTATAGCATAAAACAAAAAACTTACCACTCTCGTTGTGCCGTCGTCGTGAGTGAGCGTTTGTCGTCCTCGAGGAGAAGTAACCCATCTCTGCCAAAGGAGAGGGCGCGAAATGGACGCCCTAAGCCGAAACCCTTTTCCTTTCTTTTTTTTAAATATATAAAAAGTGAATCACCCTCTGATCCAGCCTTTTTTTTAAAAAAAAATAATAATGTAATTTTTTTACTTCATCCACGGCAGAGGCTCAGTGGAGCCTGGCCAGATTCTGGCCCATGCCTAGAGAGAAAAGGAGGAATTCCTTTTTTTTTTAAACGCGGAGCAAAGTGATTTTTTTCTCAAAAATTTAGCTTTTATAGCCTTACAAATCCGGACCATTTCTGTGCTTTCTAAAATGCCCCAAAACGACGTCGTTTTGGGGGGCCGACCTGAGACTTAACCTGCGTTGCCAGGATCCGCGTGTTTTTTCCCTCAATAGGCTATTTACGATACGGGTGCCTCCACTTTTGAATTATTTTTCAATTTGGTCCGAATTCTTTTATTTTCCGTCTTTTTAGATCGTACCATCTAATTTTACTTCCTTGTCAATTTAGACCCTCAATGGGCCATAAAGAAGGGTGCGTTTAGCAGGATTTGGAATATTTTCCCGATTAGTCCCTCTATCTTTTCGCGCGTCTCACTTTGGTCCTTTATTTTATTTTATTCTTTAATTTATTATGATTTACCCTTGCAATTTTATTTAAATTTCTAGTCAATCCCTTGCGCATTTAACCTTAGCCTCTCATGAAGTTTTATTATTATTATTATTTACTTATGTATTTTTTTATTTATTATTACCACTTCCAACTTTCATGCATTTTTATTATTTATTCATTCATTTATTATTTATTGTTTTACCTTGTAATTCATGTTGTTCATATTTATACATTCTCGCCCATTATTTGCATATTTTTTTTACTCATTATTTATTTATATTTTACATGTTACTTATATTTATGCTCGTTATTAAGCATCTTTCATTTTTAGTTTATTTTAAATTACTTCATTTATTTTATTAATATTGTGATGCGATTATTAATATTAATTATAATTATATTACTATTATTATAGTGTTCCTTATTTACTTATTATTTATCGTTTTATCCACATATCCATTTTAAATTGTTTCATTATTGCTATATTAAACATTAGGTTTTTGTATATTATGCCCGAGTAAGTTAAATATACATTAATTTAAATATTGCATTCGTTTTCCTTGCACAATACATAAAAAATGAAATTTTTAAAGAAAAACCGAGGCAATGTTCATTGTTTTTGGAATTAAGAGAGCGTGTCCTTAACTTACGGGACATGGCTTCTTTTTAAAAATCGAAATAATTGAATATCTATTTCAAAATATAGAAAGCCAATATCAAATAACGATCAAATGGTGTTCATTCTTGATTTTGAGGATTTAAGACATTGTGCCCTAACTTACGGGATATGATCATTCCTTCTTGATTGACTTGAAGTAAACTCCTTTCATGAAAATTAACGTTAATACGAAGAGGAATTGTATTTCAAACTCTTTTCGAGTTTTCAACTTTCTACACTAAGACATTAATTAATCAACTAGGTACCAATATTGGGCGTCACGAGGGTGCTAATCCTTCCTCGTGCGTAACCGACTCTCGAACCCGTTTCCTGAACTTCGTAGACCAAAAACCTTCGTTTTAATAAATCAAACCGTTTCTTAAAGCGATCAAATTACGAGGTGACCCGATCACACTTCATAAAAAAAAGATTGGTGGTGACTTACATTTTCGTTTTCAAAATAAAAGTCGACCTTTTAAATAAAATGGTTTCGACAAGTAGTTCTAGGCATTGTGTCAAAAAGAATATATATTAATTGGATGGAAAAGAAGTGACTAAAAAATGAAAGATAAGATGTGATTTTTGTTTGATTGTTTTTTCCCCAAGTCTAATATAAGGCCAAGTTCTATAAATTTTGGGGTAAAAAGCAAAAATATGACATTTTGGGAGAACTTCGAGGCTTTATTTGCAAATAAAAACAACGAAAAATGACGTGTTTCTGCAAAGACTAAAAATATTCATAAAAGGGGCGGTGGGGGAGAACATTCTACTTCTTTTTCTTCAAGATAATATTTTAAAATATCTCACATTTAACAACTATTTTTTTAATGAATATTTGACGATTATAACACATCCATATTAATTTATATTTTGATGTATTAATAAAAATATATAAAATTGATATTCTGTCAATTGATCAGATAATGCTACAATAAAATAATATTATTTTATTTATTGATAGTATATAATATAATTTTATTTCAACTAGTTAATACTGTTAAAATTTATATTAAATTTATTTGTATGACATTTAAAAAAAATTTGTAGTAATGTGTTGAGGTTTGTTTTTTCTATCTGATGATTCTTTTTTATTTATAACGTACTGTCTACTTGATGTGACATGTTAGAGGGTAATTAGGTGTTATGTATATAACTCAAGACGAGACATTTCATATTAGAATTCACATCTAAATATCATCATATGTGTTCGGTGTGTCTCACCTCTCGATGTTGCGAGGAGTATTCATGTCTTTCTCTCCTCATGTTGTCCTTGTAATGCATTCCATTGCAAGGAGTATTTACATGTTTGCCTCGTGAGATCACGTTACAGGTTAAATTTTGGATTATGAGACTTTTTACAATACAATGTAATAAAAAAATAGTATTGAATTTAAAATTTAAAAGTAAAAAAAATTAAATTCTAAATTTACAATTACATTTATTATTATTATTATGGGGAATTGCTTTGAGAACACGTAACTGTGTACTCAGTCCAAAACGTTACGTCCATCTGTCTTTTTCTTTATTTCGATGTCATATGAAAATGAATGTTTGCTTAAATTATTAATTAATTAATTAATTAATCAAAGTTGCTTCTAAGTTTAATTTTCTGAAAATATTAACTAACTGTGTATCATGTTTGAAATATATATATTAAATCAATTAAATTTTTTTATAAAAATTAAATCAATCGATTTAATTGTAATTATTTTATTTATTTGATTTTGTATTTTATGAAAAATAAGTAGTTTAAATTGGTTCAAAAGGCAAAAGTTTATTCAAAAAATCAACTTTTACTTTATTATTTTTTCTCAATTTTTTTAAAAAGTGATGAGATGTGAACCATAAATGAAAATTTTTAACTTTCTAATAAATTTAAAATTAGTGTTTTTAAGTGCACTAAAATATATTATCCTCTTATTTATAGGTTTGGAAGAAATTACGAGCAATTCCAAACATTATGTCAAAAAAGAACAGAAAGTTTATAATATTTTTTTACCATTATCTTTAAATAAAATATTTTTAATTATTAAATTAACCAAATCAAAATAGACCCAACTTAAATGAGATTTTCCTTTTAAAAAATCAAGTTAGAAAAAAAAATCGATTTTTTTTCTTTTGAGTTAAAAAGAAAATCTAAGACTTCAAAATATGATATGTTGGACCAATAGTCACAAAGTATAAATAAAGTTAAACACTTCCTAAAAAATAATAAATTAAATAAAGTTAAGCACTTTTAGGTCACATAAATAGTGGAGGTTTGGAAATAATGGTGAGGATATTGGACGGGATTCAAGAAAGAAGAACTTGTAGCAGGTATGCTATGCCAAAAACACAGATCATTCCTCTCGATCATTCAAACAGGCATTGCCTTTTAGCTACAAGCACTTAATTCTTGACACCTCCGCAATCCTCAACAATATTGACATCTCTAATTGCAGTTTTTATATTTATGATGTGCGGGATCCATATAAATATGGAAAGCACAGAGCATACTCTATTTAACTCTTTTTTTAACTCATAGGTTAAACCTTTTCTAGAAAGAAATCTAAAGAGAAAACGAGAGAATTTTAGAAAGCCATATATAAAAGCACACTGATATTTTTATTAGGTAGGAAACTTCATCATTTTACAAGATAGAAAACATTTCCTTTTATAGGTGAAGAGACGGAAGACAACAAAATAATTACAGTGCATATGGTACGCAAGGAATAGTAAATTTCCTGACACAAGGAATAGTAATTATTCCTGACACATTCCTAATACTACAAGATAAAGATAAAAGATTCCTAACATGAAAAAATAGTAGACCAATTAATAGTACATAACATGACAAGCTAATATATAACCGTGACTTCAAACAAAAATAAAAGTAAAAGTAAAAGCTGACAGTAAAAGATTCTCTTTTAGCTGTTAGCGTTGGAATGAGGGAATTGTGCGCTGTCTAGAGAATTTCACTGTAATTGTCTTCATCTTCAGATTTTTCTTCTTCAATCTTATCTTCCTGTTCATCTTGAATTTTTATCTTGTTCAGATTGATTTGACTGCAATATCATGGATAGACTTAAGACCATTCTGATGGATCTGGAATATTTTCATAATATTCCCGAATGGTTTTTAAGATCTCATTATGATAAGGTTGATACTGAGCTGGCCAAGTATCCCATGGAGTAGTAACATCTGGAGGAGGCCATATCTCAAATGGTATTACCTTGTTTAGCTGACAAAGGAATTTCTGGATTTCTCGATAATGAATATCTGAATTTCAAATGTCATCTAAATAAACCTTGTGAATCCATGCAGTAGGAAAGGATCCTAATTGAATTAACCTGCCACATTACTTAAAATATTAAGGTTTATAAAAGATAATTACCATATGGCATTTTTATTTGTCTAGATAAGATTGTTCTACCATATTTAGCCATTGCGTCAGAGGATGAAACCAGCTCATGAAAGTAAAGAAATTCTAGTGTTCTGGTTCAATATTTCCTCATATAGCTTTCACCAAATAATAATGAAGATCTGGAATAAAAAACTGAATGGCAATATGGTATAAATGAGTGAGATACCATAAAAACCATTTTAGCTCATCTGTTTGTTCAACAAATGAAAACTTGATTGGGTGTATAAATGGATAATCTGGATGTACACCTCATAGCTTAAGGATGGGTCC